>NW_026111662.1:2500-25000 GCF_024679095.1 Eriocheir sinensis
TCTTCTGTCGGTCTAAGTATTTGTCTGTGTTTCTATGTCTGTCTGTCTGTTTTCGTCTATCTGGTCGTCTCTCCCCGTCCCGCGCCCGTCCATGGGGATCAGCGCGTCGCCGTCACCGCAGTGGCGTCGTGGGGCGAGAATCACTCTCTTTTCTACTTCGGGCCCCGTGAAGTGACCTTTTCCGGACCTGGAGAGACGGCGGACGAGGGAGAGAGGGAGGAAGGGAGGCAGGTCGATGTTCCAAGAAGGTTCCAGAGTTACCTCCTCCTCCTCCTCCTCCTCCACCTCCTTCTCCTTCTTCCTCCTCCTCCTCCTCCTCCTCCTGACGTGGCTCCATCCTCTCTCTCTCTCTCTCTTCTCTCTCTCTCTCTCTCTCTCTCTCTCTCTCTCTCTCTCTCTCTCTCTCTCTCTCTCTCTCTCTCTCTCTCTCTCTCTCTCTCTCAACAAATAAATCTAACAATGTTGTGCTTCATTAATAGAAACCTTATTTAGCAGTAAAATATAATACTACCACAGTGCAACAGTTCAATCAGACCTCATTTGGAGAACACGGTATAGATCTGCTGGTCACTCAACAATACGAAGGACATTGTTAAATTAGATGTGCAACGTCGGGCAACAAAGATGATATCTTCCACACGCAGCAAAACCTTATGAGAAAAGATTTATATCTTAACATGTTCTCTCTTGAGAAACGTCGCCCCCGAAGGAAATTGTTCGAGTGTTTTAAAATACACAATGGCTTTACGCAAATGGGGACGAATCCATTTTCATATGATCGATGACATCTCGAACGAGAAAATATGACACTAAAGTTTAATAACTGTAAACTAATATATCTGGACTGCGCCAAATTCGTTTTCACTAACACCGTTGCACGAGAATGAAAAAAGCTTCACCTTTCAGCGGTTTAGTGCAATACGACTGACTCATTTAAAACGAACAGCAGCCACTTCCTCAGCCTTTTCATCTTTGGCGCCTGTTTGGTGTCATTGCGCTTGGGTTTATGGGCAGACCTCCTAGTTCTGTATGGTCTGGACATCTGTGTAAAATCTCTCTCTCTCTCTCTCTCTCTCTCTCTCTCTCTCTCTCTCTCTCTCTCTCTCTCTCTCGTTTCTGTTGTCTTGCCTCACCATTTGCATAATAAATCAGTGTGTGTGTGTGTGTTTGAGGCAGGTGTGTGTGTGTGTGTGTGTGTGTGTGTGTGTGTGTGTGTGTGTGTGTGTGTGTGTGTGTGTGTGTGTGTGTTTTTGTGGCGGGTGTGTGTGTGTGTGTGTGTGTGTGTGTGTGTGTGTGTGTGTGTGTGTGTGTGTGTGTGTGTGTGTGTGTGTGTGTGTGTGTGTGTGTGTGTGTGTGTGTGTGTGTGTGTGTGTGTGTGTGTGTGTGTGTGTGTGTGTGTGTGTGTGTGTGTGTGTGTGTGTGTGTGTGTGTGTGTGTGTGTGTGTGTGTGTGTGTGTGTGTGTGTGTGTGTGTGTGTGTGTGTGTGTGTGTGTGTGTGTGTGTGTGTGTGTGTGTGTGTGTGTGTGTGTGTGTGTGTGTGTGTGTGTGTGTGTGTGTGTGTGTGTGTGTGTGTGTGTGTGTGTGTGTGTGTGTGTGTGTGTGTGTGTGTGTGTGTGTGTGTGTGTGTGTGTGTGTGTGTGTGTGTGTGTGTGTGTGTGTGTGTGTGTGTGTGTGTGTGTGTGTGTGTGTGTGTGTGTGTGTGTGTGTGTGAGGTGTATGTGTGTGTGTGTGTGTGTGCGTGTAGACGAGACCACAAATACATAACCCCCTAACCTAGCACATCCCACCCAGGAAACTGAAGAACACTGTGATGGTGACCGTCGTTCTTTAAGGCTAGAGAAATGTTTTATACATAACCCGCCAGACCAATTCTAGGTTCTCCCTGGATAGGCCAATCGGACTTCCTTCACCTACGGCTGTATCATCCACATCTGTAATTTTTCGGACCATGACGTTTTCAGTTTTCGGTTCAAGAAACATATTCCACCACAGGTCATTCCCGTCAGTGGTTTATGTTTTTGTTTTCTTCTATGATTTCTTTTAATTATCATTTCACATGTTCCTGTTCACTGGTCCCTTCAGTCATCGCCCAGAGCACTTCGCCCTCAATACTGCCATCATCCCCGTGCCCACTAATTAGTTTTGCATTTCATCAGGTTTCTACGTATGCCTCCAATAGCTCTCTTTACTCACAAATCTGTCGTGGTAGATCATAAACTTTATTTTCAGCGATTCAGACAGACCACCATTTTTTTATATAATATCTACCTTAACAACAGTCCTGCAGCACTCGTATGACGACTATTCTTCAGTTGTAATTGTTTCCCTGATATCCTTTTCTTGATTATCACGAGCAGGATTATCTACGTTTTTCCCTCCAATCTTGTAAGTAAGTTATTTTATAGTGGTATCACAAGTTAGTAATAATGTAAGACCTTTCGATCTACTCACAGATCGTTACCAATTTTGGCTTCTAGATATTCTTTTCTTCTCTCCGACCTATTGAGACAGTCTCAAAGTGTCTCAGTCAGTTGTTGTGGACACTCCCTTAGTATCGCTGCCTTGCCCTGCTTGTGTCCATCACTTAGCGACGTGAAGCAAGGTCGAAAAAGAAAGGTAAAGATGAATAAAACAGATAGAGAGAATGGATTAGATGTGACGAAGAGAAATTACAAGGAAAGATATTTTTTAAATGATATTAAATCAATAGAGATAGGAGATAAGATGAGAAAGGGGAATCAAAGAAAAGGTAAAGACCTAAAAGTAAAAAAAAAAATAGATAGAAAATAAGTAAGATGCCAGGAAGGTGAATTATAAGGAAGAAAGATGCAATAAAATTATTTCAAAGAAATGGATGAAGAGACTCAATATAAAATAGGAGGAACAGAGATAATTAAAGGGAAGAAGGAATAAAAAGAGAATGGATAAAGAAAGGAGAAAATAAAAGGAAAGGATGTTACAGGAGAGAAAGACAGGGAAAGGAAGGACAGGCAAGTATAGAGAAAAAAACACGTCTCTGAGTAAAGTTAATAAAACATAGGAAGCGGGATGGAATAAAAGAAACGTAGCTTTAAAGGGTGGATAGGTGAAGCTGCGGGATGGACGGCGTGGATGAGGAGGGAGAGGGGAGGAAGATAAGGGATTGAGGGGGAGACGGCCGAGGGGGAGGCAGAGACAAATGAGGGCGATGGAGAACCTGAGAAATTCATGCTCTCGTTCGCTCTCGCTCGCTGCTCGCTCTATGCTCTCTGTTCTCGCTCTCGCTCTCTCTTGCACTCGCACTCGCTCTCTCTTGCACTCGCACTCGCTCTCTCTCTCTCGCGCCGGGCCAAAACAGAGCCCCGCGCCGTATCCGGGATAGCCGCGCGCGCCAAATTTCAAATGTCACTATTGAATAAAACAAGTTTTCAGCCATAAACTCAACACAACCATCATGTATTATATATGAAAATATGCAGAATTAAATGGTGCACATAAAGAAACTCACTACGGTGGGGCCAAAACAGCGCGCCGTGCCGTATCCGGGATCGCCGCGCGCGCCAAATTTCAAATGTCGCTATTGAATATAACAAGTTTCCAGCCATAAACTCTACACATTCATTATGTATTATATATGAAAACATGCAGAATTAGATGGTGCACATAAAGAAACAAATTAATTGGTAATTTTGAGATGTAAGCATAAATATAGATAAAATAACTCGTATATTGGCTAAAGCAAGCCAGGACGCAGTATACACGTCCTCGGATATGGTACGGGGCACGCAAGGACGCAGTATACGCGTCCACGTGTTGAAGGGGTTAATACTATAATCATTATTACAATTATCATTATTATTATCATTGATCATAGTAGTATTAGTATTAGTAGTCGTAATAGTGGTCGTAATAGCAATCGTATTAACAGTCGTAATATCAGTCGTAATAGTAGTCGTAATAGCAGTCGTAATAGTGTCGTAATAGTAGTAGTAACAAAGTCGTAGTAGTAGTCGTAATAGTTTAAGTATCTTTTATTTGTGTATTTCTCGTTGTCTTAGAAATATCGTGAAGGTGTTGTTGTTATCACAATTATTATCGTTTTAACCATTATCATCACTATCATCATTATCATTTCTTTCACATCAAGATTAAGATAATGATTTTCCTTCCACTTTCTTTTCCCGGTTACTTTTCCCCGTCTTTCCTTCGCTACTTCTCTCTCTCTTTCTCTTCTGGCCATGAGTGAGGGAAAGTTTAGAGAACCATCCAACTCTTTTATTGCTTGGGCTCCGTCTGTTTTCTTCTGTTAATCGCTCTATCTGTTTATCTATGTCTGTGTTTAACATTTTGTCTTTTCCGTCTCCTTGTTAATCAGTCTGTTTCTGTTTGCGCCAGTTTTTTTAGCTCAGTTTATCTACCTGGTTATCTGCTGATCTATTTTCTTCATGTCTGTTTTTTTGTCAGTTTATGTCGTCAGTGTGTATGTGTGTGTGTGTGTGTGTGTGTGTGTGTTTTTTACGTTGTTGCCTATTGCGCCGGTAGGCATCTTCCCGGTGGGGCCTGATGGTCGGCCCAGGCTTCTTCCAGGTGGGGCCTGATGGTCGGCCCAGCCCGTTCTGGCGCAGGCGAGTGTTTATATTGGCGCCATCTTGCATTGGCTCATGCTGCCCCCCGGAACTCGTTCTTGATTCGCTTGGACGGCTTCCTCTAGAGTCCGGGTTGATGGGTGGTCTTCAGGACAGCATGTGGGTAGTTTTAAGCCACTCGGCGGTGACTGAAAAATCCGAGTGGTAGCGTGAGGATTCGAACCCGCGTCGTCCATCACGCGGCGAATGTGGGTCCAGTACGCTATCACTTCGGCCACCGTGTGTGTGTGTGTGTGTGTGTGTTTATCTGTCTGTGTATCTATCTTAGTCAATCAATTTCTCTCTGCCGCCTCCAAATCAACATGACATTGACATGAAAAGAATATATTTTGTCGTGTGATATTCTCTCTCTCTCTCTCTCGGAAATTCACAATCACAATCACTACGAGGATTCGCTTTCAATCACTGTCGAGAAGAAGGAGGGGGAGGGAAAGCGGAAGGAGGAGAGCGAGGGAGAGCAGGAAACAAGGAAAGCAAAGGTGATAATGCAGAGAGAGAGAGAGAGAGAGAAACAGCCATACTCATAAAAAAAAAGACACTCGCAGATAAAGAGACAAACAAGCAGGCACAAAAACAAACAGACAGAAGCAGCTAAACAGACAAACATATACAGACAGATACAGCTGAGGAGAGACAAGATCGAGGAAAACAATAAGGTGGAAGGGAAGGGACCAGCGTGGCCAAATTATCGTACACACCGTATTGCATTTTCGTCGTTTCTGACTGATATCTATAGCAAAACAAACAAACATCAATAAATAACAGTTTTAACTCTAACTTTAATATTCTTTCGTTATTTGTGTAGGTACGAGAGTCTGAAGCTAAAAAATGATGAATACAATGTGGTGAATACGATAATCTGGCAACGCTGGAAGGAGTGATGGGTCTAAGTAAAATCTAGGAAAGGAAGCATAACGACGTAAAAGATATATGTAATAAATCAGTTGGAGAGGAAACTGATGACGATTAGCTAATGATAATAATAAGAATAAGAATAACAGTACTAATAATGATGAAAACGATATAAATAGTAAGAATCATAAAATCATTTAGGTGATGGTCAAGACAACGAAGATCATCATAATACAAATAATAATGGTAGTAATTATAACTGTAACAATAATAGTAATAACCTCAACCAACACCACCAACACCATCACTACCACCATCAACAACACCAACAGCATCACCACCTCCACCACTATAAGCAACACCACCATCACCACCTCCATTACCATCACCATTACCACCACCATCACCACTACCACCACCATAACCAATACCACCATCACCACTTCCACCACCATCATCAGCAACACCACCATCACCACCACCACCACCACCATAAGCAACAACACCATCATCACCACCATCACCACCACCATAAGCAACACCACCATCACCGCCACCACCACCATAACCAGCACCACCATTACCACATCCACCATCACCATCACCACCACCACCATAAGCAACAAAACCACCACCACCACCACCACCGCCGCCACCCCCACAACACACAGCAAAATCTGGACTAACGGCGCGGAATAAATCAAAAGCGTGCAACAAAACTTAACAGAGTACGGCAACACATTTCCATCCGACTGTGAAAAATAACAAAATAAAATAATAAAACATATTTCAATGGGGAAATTTATCTCTGCGTTGTCGGAGCAAAATTGAAAATATAATTAAAGTGTGTGTGTGTGTGTGTGTGTGTGTGTCTGTGTGTGTGTCTGTGTGTGTGTCTGTGTGTGTGTCTGTGTGTGTGTCTGTGTGTGTGTCTGTGTGTCTGTGTCTGTGTGTCTGTGTGTCTGTGTGTGTCTGTGTGTGTGTGAGAGAGAGAGAGAGAGCCATAGCAAGGATACAGGCTGATATTACACCACCACCTGTACACATAAGTCACACCTTAAGGTATCACCAACCACTCATCTTACAAACTAGAGAGAGTACCAGATTTTAACACACCACTATGAAATATTACTATACCACTCACAATGTGATAAAGGCCATTGAGTGATTCCACCTGTCGGAGAGCTGTCAAACCACCATCACTCATAAATTCATCACCACTCTCACCCATCTCCTTTCTTCCATCTCCTCTCAACATTTCTGTCACCACTACTCTGTACACCACTCCCATCAGCACGATATCCACCACCACCACTCTCCTCTAAATCATCACTCTCCTAAATCATAGCCTCCCTTCACTCTCCCCATATCCACCTATTCCATCACACCTCTCCTTTCACTCTGCCAAGACACTCTGTTTGGACACTGCCACCACCATCCACCAGAATATCTACCACCACTATTGATACCACCAAAAACTCTTGTATAGATTATCAGGACATAAGTCATCCTACCATACCACCACCTTCACCACCGCCGTATTTACCATAAAATCACTCTGTACTGAACCGCCATTATCTAATAATCAAACTGAGCACTCAAACCACAACACCTGTCCCATACTTTCGTACCACCTGACCTGTTCTACCACCATACCCCTGCCGAACATGAAAAGACACCCCTGAAATTCTGTCCCTTGCACGGAGACAAGAGCTAACATAACACAGCTGGGGCACCTGGAAAAAAGTAACAATAGCATCTGCTGTGTTGCCCGCCACCACGATGGTGAGGATACCACCATGCAACTGTGGGAAGCGTCGGCCCAGGCGGTCCACCAGCTGGGTGGCCCCAAACACGTAAGCTGAGTTGACTGAGGTTTCCCAGGTGTGGTCAGGGTACAGGTGTGCGTGTGCAATGTCTCTAAGTGCACAGTGATGTAAGGCCAGGATTTGCGTGACGTCTCCCTTGAAAAGGGGTTTGCTTCAGAAAGTCTTCCCCTTGTCTTTCTATCAGGGCCTCAATAACTCCACGTCCCGTCTTTGGAGTGTGGGCTGCCTGTGTGTGTGGAGAATTGGGGCTCTCACACTGTGCAGAAGGATATGCCAGACAGACTCTGATGTACCAGGGTTTTAATGGCTCTCTCTCTCTCTCTCTCTCTCTCTCTCTCTCTCTCTCAGCGCCTTGCCCTCACCGAGAGGTCAAACCACACGCTCCCACTTCCGTGACCTCTCCTGCTTGCGAATCCACCCTCGTGTGTACTGAACTGTACTGTAGATCTTGCTGTGCTGTGTGCCGTGTGCTATTTCGCGTGTGCTGCGTACTGCTTATTGTTAACTGAGTTAGCTGCCCGCAGAGGTGTGCTGTTTGCTGTGCGACCACGTGCTTCATTGGACAGGATTAAGTGTTGCCTTATTTTACTACCTCTCTCCGCCTGTATCTACCCTCTCGCAGTAGCGCCCTGTAAAACATATATACACCTATACACAAACACAGTGTTACACTCTTTCCGCCACATTCTTTATATATTTCAGATTCCACTCCGACGCCACTTCCTACGCAGGTGTTCAGACCTACCTGACCTGACTTGACCAGATTATTCCCCAGAGACCAGTAATCCTCCCTCCCTCCCTCTCGCGTTCCTGCTCCTCTCTTCTCTCGCCTCCTCTCCATGCCCCTCCCTCTCTCTCTCTCTCATTACTACCCCACTCTGCCCTCTCTGTCTCTCCTTCCTCACTCCCTATCTCGTTCCCACCTCTCTCTCTCCCCCTTTCCTTCGCCTCTTCCTCCCTCCATCCTATCTCCCTCCTACGCCTTCCCATCTCTCTCTCTCTCTCTCTCTCTCTCTCTCTCTCTCTCTCTCTCTCTCTCTCTCTCTCTCTCTCTCTCTCTCTCTCTCTCTCTCTCTCTCTCTCTCTCTCTCTCACCCCTTATTCTCGCTTATTCACGCACGCGTCCCTCTGCCCTGAAAAAGAAAAAGCAAAGTAAATATATCGATACCTCCTCCTTACCAAGATGGCGCTCAAGAAATGTTCGACTTGCACAGGAAACTTCTCTGGTCATTTCTTCTCAGGACGATCGACCGTCTGCAAGATCTGCCTGTTGACTCAGCAGATGGAAACGAGACTCCTTCAACAGGACGAAAGGCTGACGGCTGGCGAGAAGAAGATCACCGAACTAACAAGTACTGTTGATACCTTGCAGGAGTTTATCCAGGCCAACATCGTCGCCCTCCTGCAATTGACGCCTCATCACCCTCCTCACCTGCACTCGATGCCCAGCCACCTTCCGAAGAAGGCACGTCACAGGAACCGGTAGAGCTGACGCTGAATGCTTCACCCCGTGAGGAGGAGCCAGACCCGCCCTAGAGCCATTTATCCTACTCATTGCTACAACAGATTTGCCATACTGGAGGAGGAGGACGAGGAACAGAGCACCTTCTTGGTCGGTGACTCTATGATTCGCCATCAGGTGGTTGAATTCTGTGGCAGAGTCCCCGTCGTAGGCGTAACTACTGTTATCCTGGAGCTGGTGTTGACGACATCACAGCTGCACTGGACGAGGTCTCCGCTGAGGCCTCTAATGACTCACTCTTTGTTCTCCACACAGGTACAAACGACGTCACCACGACCCGGTCTGAGGAACTGCTGGACAAGTACCGTAGGCTCATCCAGCAGTATAAGACTAAATCCCCTAATATTTTGATTTCAGGAATTCTACCACGGACATGGGATGAGGGCGACTTCTACAGTAAGGCCTTCAGCCTCAACAACCGCCTGCAGACTCTCTGCGGAGAGCTTGACGTCAATTCTTTAACGCCTGGAACGATTTCTACGGCCAGAGTAGACTTTTCCAAAGGACGGCATACACCTGTCCCCATCAGGGCAGCCAGATTTGGAAGGCTCCTCAACAACGCCGTACGTAACGCCCGAACAACAAAAACGACTCTCAGCCACGTCCTTCCATCCGCCCGTGTAAATAGACACCTCACACCGCAACAGACTCGTAACATTGAACCCTCCAGTACCTCTATTACCAAGCTTCAAGATAACCTAAGAGTCCTTAGTTTCAATGCGCGTAGCCTAAGAAACAAATTTGATGAACTGCGATGTCTTGCTCTGACAGAAAACTTTGACGTAATTGCTATAACCGAAACATTTATCGACACCACTAATATTGATTTAAGTTCCGAATATAACATAGATGGCTACAGATTCTTCAACAATGATCGTGTAAACCGTAGAGGTGGTGTCGCCCTTTTGTCAAAAGCTACTTGCAACCTACTGACAAAACACCAAGAAACAGTCAACGTTGAACACTTGTGCGTGCAGTAAACATTGCAAAAGTCAATTTAAATATATCTGTCACTTACAGGCCTCCGGGGCAATCGCTTGATGGCGATCTTGTAATGTACAGAGTCTTAAGGCAGTCACTTAATAACAGCGACTCACTGATACTAGGATACTTTAACATCCCCACTATCTACTGGGCGACACTGTCGGGTACAGAAGGTGAGTCCCATAGAATGATCGAATTTCTAGAGGAAAATTATCTAAGCCAAATGGTTTCTGAACCAACTCGACATAATAACATACTTGACCTTGTTATAGCGACCCAAGATAACCTAGTCAGTAATGTCACGGTAGGAGAACACCTCGGTTCCTGCGATCATAAACTAGTGCGCGTTGACATTAGAGCTCAAACATCGGTGACTGAAAATAAAGTTAAGGTGCCCAATTTCAAAAGAGCCAACTTCGTAGAAATCCGACGAAAACTAGCAACTATCAGATGACGCCTGGCTAAACTTTAAAAATCACTTACTCACTCAGCAGGACACATTTGTCCCCTTGTGCGAGAAGCGAATTAACACTAATAAAAGTCCACCTTGGTTTAATAGTGAAATTAAACACTCAGTCAAGGAGAGAAAATTGTCTTACAGGTTAAAGAAAGACCAAAGCACGCCCGAAAACATTAGACTTTACAATGATGCAAGGCGACGAGTAAAAAGATTAGTGCATCAGGCAAAGCGTAGATATGAAGTAAATATTGCAGCCAACTGTAAAAATAAAACGAAATCCTTCTTCAGTTACATAAACAACAGAAAGGCGATCAGAAGTGGAATTGGACCTTTAATAAACAGCGACGGTGCACTAGTGACTGACAGCCAACACGTTGCAAACCTATTAAATAATTACTTTTCCTCGGTGTTTAATAATAACAGTCCTCCCACCACCACCACCAACACCAGTACTAATGTAAATCCCGAGCATGCATTGTCTAACTTTGAAATAAAACCCGATGAAGTCCTTAAAGCCCTCAAATCACTTAAAACAAATAAAAGTCCTGGACCTGATAAAGTATATCCAACTCTGCTGAAAGAAACAAAGAGCGAAATACTCTCCTCCCTCACAACCGTATTCAATATGTCCTTGCGACAAGGCATTGTCCCTTCAGATTGGAAAAAGGCTAACGTGACACCGATTTTTAAGAAAGGAGAAAAAAAAGTACCAGTTAATTACAGTCACATTAGTCTAACTTCGGTTGTTGGTAAGCTTCTTGAGGGCATAATTAGAGAATAAATTTTGAGTTACCTTTAAAGCCACTAATTAATTGTTGAATCACAACATTGCTTACTAAAAAAAAGATACTGCCTATCAAATCTATTAAACTTTTATAAAGACCTATTAATTGTTTATGACGTAACAAAATAACATGACGTAGTCTATCTTTATTTCCAGAAAGCGTTTGATAAAGTCACGCATCATAAATTACTTTACAAATTAAAACAAATAGGTATTGACGGTCAGGTAAACCAATGGATCATGAGTGGTTGAGGAACAGACAACAAAGAGTAGTGATTGACGGATTTAACTCAGAGTGGGCGCCTGTCACTAGTGGCGTCCTCAGGGCTCGGTTCTTGGCCCAGTGCTCTTCATTATTTACATCAACGACGTGGATGTTGGACTCAATAACCGCATTAGTAAATTTGCAGACGACACAAAGATTGGTAACTCGGTTCTCACTGACGAAGACAGGCAAAGCCTCCAAGAGGATTTGCACAAAATTTCAACGGTCGGATAGATGGAGATGCCCTTTAACGTAGACAAGTGCCAGGTCCTTCAAGTTGGAACGAGGAATAAGAAGTTCGATTACGAAATGCGCGGCTTTAAACTCAAAAGCGTTCAATGCGTCAAGGACTTTGGGGGTCAAAATCGCGTCAAACCTCAAATTCTCACAGCAATGCATCGATGCAGCAAATAAAGCGAACAGAATGTTGGGCTTCATTAAAAGAAACTTTTTATTCAAGAATAAAGATGTAATACTCCCGCTCTACAACAGTTTAGTCAGGCCCCACTTGGAATATGCGGTACAGTTTTGGTCTCCCCACCATGCAAAGGATATAGCTAAATTAGAAGGTGTTCAGCGTCGGGCAACGAAAATTATCCCTTCCTTGCGCAACAAATCCTACGAAGAAAGGCTTTCTACCATCCCATGTTCTCTCTTGAGAAATGTCGCCTCCGAGGAAAACTGATCGAATGTTTTAAAATACTTAATGGTTTCACGAATGTAGACAGATCAACATTGTTTCTGATCGATGACACTTTGCGCACGAGGAACAATGGCGTAAAACTCAGATGTAGACAAGTAAATTCAGACTGCACCATTTTTTTCTTCACCAACGTTGTAGTGCGAGAATGGAATAAGCTTCCACCATCAGTGGTCCAGTGCAACACGCTTGACTCCTTCAAAAATAAGCTCGACCGTCACTTCCTTCAACGTAATATTAACTAGAGTAGAAATGCAACGTTTTGGAGTCTTCTGATTAATGTAAAATCACTTAGGTTTAAGGACAGACCACCAAGTCTGGACCATGGGGTCTGTGTAGTCTGATTTTCTATGTAAATCTATGTAAATCTCTCTCTCTCTATGTAAATCTTTGTAAATCTCTCTCTCTCGTCTATACCTCTGAGAAATAGCCTAGTCCATGCTCTCGTTTTCTCTAACTCAACATTAATTTACGTTTTCTATATATTTTTTTAAGTGTAGACTTTGAAATGTATTATCTTAAGTTGTACAATTATTAGAGAAATCAGTGTATATTAGATGTCGACACCCTCATAATTAAAGATATTGTCTTCAGTGATGATTATGGAAGTGTTTTTAATAGTTTTGGCCTAAAAACAGAAGGAAATGAGCCAAGTACGACAATCTCCTTAGCTTAGACAATTTAGTTAGGCGCAAACTATTTGCCCCAACACATGTGAAAACACTTCCTCAATATAATTTAAACCAGTCAAAACAGCAATCATATTTTCTTCAATCATTTCCCGCCATTAAAACACACATAGAACACAAAATAAGGAACAAAATAACACAACACGATACAGGTAACAGGTCAAAGAAGAAGAAGAGGAAGACAAGATGGCCGCCGACCTCTCCTTTCCAGGCAAACACACTCTTTTACCGTTTTCTCCACTTGGAAAGCCTGACGGAGGTGTCTGAGGCGGTATATCATGTGGTAATGGTTCTCCACGCCTTTAGAAACCCACAGTAACCGCCGGAGACCAAGAGAACACGGAGAAAACAGGGAGTGGAGATTGTGGGCGGATTTTTCGTGTTTATAAGTGTGTGTCAGGCACGTCACTCATGGCTGTGCTTTATGGCGTGTGTGCGGGGCTGTGTGCGTGTGTGAAGGCCTGTGTGCGTGTGTGAAGGCTTGTGTGCGTGTTTTGGAGGGCGTGTGTGCGTGTGTGCAAAACTCTAGAATGACACCCGCACTGCCTTACACAACGGCCCGTTCCCTCACACTCACAGTCTTGTTTCCATGTGTACAGTATGATATATAGTGTCCCTGTCTTTCCTTACAACATGGTGGACAGCACACAGTTATTGCCTACACTACTAAACATTTCATCGTCACTTATTTTGTTCGGCAGGCTCAAACTCCATCCTGGAGCTCCAGAAGAGGCCCTCTGGACTGGGGCCCAAGCAGCGGTGGACTCTCAACAACAACAACAACAACAACTCCGTCAAGTAACCCAGTAAGTAAAGTCTTGGTTCAGTCTGCTTGTGTCTGGATGCCTCCTGTTACCTTCACCAAAATGGCATATATTTGAATTTACAGATAAAAAAATACAAATTAATTTGATGTTTCATACTTGCATGGTGTTAGTGTGATTATTAGTAAGTTTATGTGAGCAAGGCGGGGCTTCGTGGTGCAGTGGTTAGCACACTCGGCTCACAACCGAGAGAGCCCGGGCTCGATTCCCGGCAGAGTGGAAAAATTTGGGCGGCTCTTCCGATACCCTACACTCCTGTCCACCCAGCAGTGTACCAGGTATTAATCAGATGTTGTGTCCCGTCTCCTGGGGTCTGTTCCTTCTATAATTCCTTCCCTTCTGTCTCTCCGGCATATGACCACAGATGTTGTGTCCCTCCTGGAGTCTATTCCCTTCTCCTATAATTCCTTCCCCTTCTGTCTCTCTCCGGTATATGACCACAGATGTTGTGTCCCGTCTCCTGGAGTCTATTCCCTTCTCCTATAATTCCTTCCCCTTCTGTCTCTCTCCGGCATATGACCACAGATGTTGTGTCCCGTCTCCTGGGGTCTGTTCCCTTCTCCTATAATTCCTTCCCCTTCTGTCTCTCTCCGGCATATGACCACAGATGTTGTGCCCAACTTTTTATGTGAGCAATGCAACAAGCTCTTCCCACATTTGTGTGTCAGGTTTACTGCCTCAGCTGATGAGGGAGGAGTTGGCATGAGGGCGACAGAGACTTGTTATAAGTGTGTCTCCTGAAGACCAGTGACATGTTTACACAAACGCAATAACTTCAGAACAGTGACCTGCAAGGTGTGGCGTGGGTCCTTACTGTCCCCTCATACCCCTTTCGTGTACAGTTAACCCGGTAGCAGCGACGGGCCAAATTTGTGGCTTTACCGTGTAGCAGCGATGGGCCAAATTTATGCCATGATATAAACCCCCCAAAATAGATGATGCATAAACTGATCACAAATGCATTGATATATATTATGAAATGGTTTGTGAGAGTGATGATTTTTTCTCATTTTTCTCACTTAGAGGGACCATAAAGAAACATGATCCCCGCTGCTAATGGATTAAAACATTAGCCTCCTTGGCTGTTCCATTAGGGCGCCTCAACGCTCCGTGACGCATCGCTGGGGTCGAGGGGGTTAAGGAAGGAGCCTCGCTGCTTCCAGGGGTGTGTACATACACACAGTCTCCCCTGGGGGGGTCACAGTGTGGTGGAGAGC
The DNA here is from genome assembly GCF_024679095.1 of Eriocheir sinensis. Lineage (NCBI taxonomy): Eukaryota > Metazoa > Arthropoda > Malacostraca > Decapoda > Varunidae > Eriocheir > Eriocheir sinensis. The sequence goes on from NW_026111662.1 coordinate 17,252, forward strand.
CATGTTTTTTCAGCGCTTTGGACTGGTGTAATATAGCTGTATAGATTTGGCTTCATAATGCAGATTTTTTGGTGTTTTGTGATTGTCTTTTGGGTGTTTTGGCAGGCCTGAGGAATGTGTCGCCCCTGACACAGGCCAGCAGAGATGCCTTCACTTACATAAACATTTTTGTGTCATAAATTCTTTCTTTTTTCTGAGTGTTTCTTTGCTGCACTGCATTCAGGGACCAAAAGTGTTACCTTGTCTAGAGGCAACACTGTCCCCAGAACATGACCCGTGGGACACTGGTGGACAAAAATGTTTTTTCTGGGAGATTTTGGTGTTTTGAATAATGGCCCACCTGTTGACCCTTCTCCACCCTTAGAAGGTGTGCCGTAAAAATGCTGGGTGCCGCCCTCTGACCTAACCTGACAAAACCACGTCTTTACTCCAAAATCATCTGTTCTTCCATACAAATGAGACATTATTATTATTATCTGAGTGAGCGAGGTCATTCTTTTGTTATTTTATGCCAGAAGCTGTTGTGTGTTTAAAGATTTAGCTTGGGTGTTTTGGTGCCAATCTGTTACCGGCCATTACAGTCTGAAGGAGCTCAGTGGTTGTTGACACAGTTTTTTATGATGCAGAGACAAGAGGAAGAGCCATGGACAATTTACAACAATATGCACAGACAACAACAAGAAGAAGAAGAAGAAGAAGAAGAAGGTAAGAAGATGAGGAGGAGGAAAGAGAATGGAAGGAAGGGCAGCACGCTTTACCTATTGGTGAGTGTTGAGTTTATTTGTCCTTGTTTCCTCCTCCTGCTTGTTGTTGTTGTTGTTGTCTTTTCTTCTAGTGTGTTGTGTCCACTCCTGGTGACAGTTCCTTCCTGTGTCCAGCAGCTGTCCCCTGCTGAGTGGCTTACACTTTCTTCCACCGAGGACACCCCAGCAGCTTACCTAAGGACATGGAAACAAATACATAACAAATACTTCATTACACACACACACACACACACACACACACACACACTATGAATATGAGTATATGTTTGAGTCTGTGGTGTGTGTGTGTGTGTGTGTGTGTTCTAGTTGTAATTTTACAGGCCTGGGCCCCACGCTGGTGTGGTCCCGTCTCCGTATCTATAATCATTCAACTTTCCGCTGCACACTCTTCGCCGATACTATTTCTTCACTTAGTCTTTTCAAAGCTCTATATTTCTTTGTGGGAAGCTATATTTCTTCATGTCTCTTGAGCATCTTCCTTCCTCAACTTTTACTATGTGCTCTAGTATTCCTGCTGGAGTTCTCCTCTTCAGTAACAATTTCTCGTTATCCTACTTCTTCCATTTTACTCAATAGTCTATATATTTGTATTAGGTCTCCTCCTTGTTCTAGTGTTGCTAAGTCCATTTCCTTGAGTCTCTTTTCATATGTCAGTCCTCCAGTTCTGGAACCTTTTTTTTTTTGTGTGTGTGTGTGTGTGTGTGTAGAGATGTGCGCGTGTGTGTGTGTTTATGAGTTAATTTGTTCCTGAATTTGGTTCCCAAAGCAAAAAGATCATAAGCCCAAACAAATTTCCCCATTTTCAATTAATGTTGTTTCCATTAATGTGTCCCCACAAACTATCCCACCAAGGCAGGTGCCCTAATCCTTCACAATGGTGCCAGGGGTGTGCTCAAGCTGTTTCTTTAAGATGTTTGCCCCCAGCTGCCTGGCTGTCAAGGCCTCATAGTAAGCTTGCTGTATCAGTAGACTCTTAATGCATAAACTCTTTCAAAGGCAAAAAAGGAGATTATTGGGTTTATGTAATGAGTCTTTTTCACATTGACTGTACAGAGGCAGCCCAGGGCTGAGGGGTCCTTAAAACTCCCCTGGAAATGGCCAAGCTCCCCAAGGCTCAGTCATGGGAAGGCAACATAAGCATTCACCACACCATACTGTGAACCTGTTACAAATATGTGGCTCATAGTCATTGGTTCCTGCCAGTCATCCCTATGCTGACCCGTGCCTAGCCCGTCTGTGTCTGTTTTTCAGCCATAAACTCAATATAATCATCATGTATTATATATATAAAAAACATGCATAATTAAATGGTGTACACATAAAAAACATGGGTGTTGATAATTTTGAGGATGTAAGCATAATTTGTAGGAAACTTACAAAGGCTTTCCTAGGGCTGTGGGCATTTCAGGGGTAGTTTTGTGACCCTTCACTCTGCATACCATGAACCTAAGGAAACACACATTTGTAAGGCTTTCCCTAGGGTTGTGGGCATTTCCAGGGTAGTTTTGTGACCCTTCCTCTGTACCGTGAACCACAGAGAAACACACATTTGACAGAAGGCTTTCCTAGGAGTTGTGGGCATTTCCAGGAAGTAGTTTTGTGACCCCTTCTTCTGTACCGTGAACCTAGGAAACACACATTTGTAAGGCTTTCCCTAGGAGTATTGGAAGCATTTCAAGAGGTAGTTTGTGACCCTTATCTCATGTACCGTGAACCTAAAAACACATTTGCCAAGAGCTTTCCCTAGGAGTTGTGGGCATTTCAAGGGGTAGTTTTGTGACCCTTCACTCTGTACCTTGAACCCTAAGGAAACTTGTTGCCAAAGGCTTTCCCTAGGAGTTGTGGAAGCATTTCAGGGGTAGTTTGTGACCCCTTCCTCTGTACCGTGAACCTAGAGCACACATTTGACTGAGAAACTTCCTAAGGGGTTGTGGGGCATTTCAGGGGTAGTTTTGTGACCCTTGGTGCCTGTGAACCTAAGAAACACACACATTTGACAAGGCTTTCCTGGGAGTTGTGGACATTTCCAGGGGTAGTTTGGTTGTGACCCTGGTGTTAGTGTGACCTATTGCCGTGTGATTCTGAGGAAACACATATTTGTAGAGAGCTTTCCTAGGTTGTGGGCATTTCAGGGGTAGTTTTTGTGACCCTCATTAGGTGACACTTCCTCTGAACCCTGAAACACATATTTGGCGAAACCTAGGGTTGGTGTTTCCAGGGTAGTTTTGTGACCCTGGTGGTAGTGTTGACCACTTCTCTCCCGTGAGCCTAAGAAACACATATTTTGTGGGGCTTTCCTAGGAGTTGTGGGCATTTGAGGGGTAGTTTTGGCGACCCTGGTGATTCTCCTCTGTACCAGACCTGAAACACATTTGGCAAGGCTCTAGGGTGGGGCTCATGGGCGTCCCAGTCAGCATTTCAGTCATCTCGCCGCTCTCGGCCACTTTCCCGTGAACATCTGGGACACTACCGCCCCACACCACCCCACACTGCACTCCACCACCCCACCTGCTGCACACTGCACTCACACTGCCCACACTGCCGCCTCCCACACCACCCCACACTACTGCCTCACCACACACCTGCACTGCACACCGCCTCACACCACCCCTTCGCTCGACAGCCCGACCTGAATTCATAAATTCATATAATCCGATAATGCCTGCCCTTATCTACCACATTAATATCTTTTATGGAGCCGGAACAACCTTCACAATCCCTTCCCTTCCTTCCATCATTTCCACATCCTTCCCATCCATTCCTTCTTCTCATCCTTCCATCCTTCCTTCCTTCCATTTCCTTCCCATCCTTCCCTTCATTTCATCCCTTCCTTTCCTTCCATCCTTCCTTCCTTTCTCTTCCCATCCTTCCTTTCCCTTCTCATTCCTTCCTTTCCTCATGCTCCTTCCTTCATCTTCCTCTCTTCCCATCCTTTCCTTCCCCATCCTGTCCTTCCTTCCTGTCCTTCATCCCTTCTCTTCCTTCCCAGCTTCATCCTTCTTTCCCATCCCTTCACCCTTATCCCATCCTTGTCCTTCTCTTCCCTTCCCAGCCCATCCCATCCCTTCCCATCCCATCCCTTCCCGTCCCATCCCTTCTCTTCCCTTCCCTTCCCAGCCCATCCCTTCCTTTCCCATCCATCCCTTCTGTCCCGCCTATACCTTTCCATCCACTTTGTTGCTCCTTTTCTTTCCTTCCTTCCCCTCCCTCCCTCCCATCCCATCCCCTCCCTTCCCTTCCCTTCACTGTCCTTCCCTTCTTTAACCCTCTCTTCCCCTCCCTTCCCATCCCTTCCTTTCCCATCCCTTCCATTCCCATCCCCTCCCTTCCCTTCCCTTCACTTTCCTTCCTTGTAACCATCTACCTTTTCCTCCTTCCTATCCTTCCTTCTTCTCTCTCTCTCTCTCTCTCTCTCTCTCTCTCTCTCTCTCTCTCTCTCTCTCTCATTGGTTCCTTACATTTAGGAGGCTGCGTTTGGAAACCAGAAGTGAGTCTCATTACTAGTTAAGATAATGTTGATGCGACAGATTCCATGTTTCCATGTTACCTCAAGTCAAGTCATTGACCCATTGATTTCATAAAGTGCTGCGTTTGACTGTTAATTTATCTTGTATTTTTGTTTCCATTGAATTGCTTCTTTTCTATTGAGCGACACATAGGCTGGGTTTCGCAGGGGGAGACAGAACCAGGTCATGTTGCAGACTTGTGATATACTAGGCCAGACTGCACTGAAAGTAGCACCAATTTATAATGCTATATATATCAAAGTGTGGTAATATTCCACAGTTAACAACTTGATTTCAGACACTGAATGAAAGAAAGATGAGGAGAGACAGAGTGCAATTATTAACTAATTTTTCTCATTATTCCTGCGTATTTCCTTTTCTATTGTTGTTTTCTTTTATTTCTCCGTCTATTTAGCTCCTAGTGGGAGTCTTAATATTAAATGTTCCTTGTAGCTATCAGTAGCTAACACCGTCACAATGGATAAAGAACACAGCTGGCTTGTGACCTCTCACGGTACCCACCAGGTTTGACAGCTTTGAGAATGACGGGTTGATGTCAAGGCGATGGCATCATATCACTCCTGTACTGCCTCCGGCACCACACGCGCATTTTGCTGGGTATACGGCCTGATTAGGGCTGGTGGCCTGAGAGACAGAATGTTCATTAATGCAACAGAGAGGAAGGAGGAAAAAGGGTACATAGGAATACATGAACAGACACCTGGACTATGGCAGGAGGAGGGAGTGAGAGCAGAAGGAAAAACAGGTCATCTCCATTCCCTTCCCTTCCCTCCTTCCCATCCATTCCCATCCCTTCCCTTCCCATCCCTTCCCATCCCTTCCTTTCCCTTCCCATCCTTTCCCTTCCCATCCCTTCCCTTCCTTTCCCTTCCCATCCCTTCCTTTCCCTTTCCATCCCTTCCTTTCCCTTCTCATCCCTTCCTTTCCCTAACCTTTCCTTCCCTTCCTTAGCCCTCTCTTCCCATCCCTTCCCATCCCATCCCTTCCCTTCCCTTCCCATCCCTTCCCATCCCTTCCCTTCCCTTTCCATCCCTTCCTTTCCCTTCCCATCCCTTCCCTTCCTTTCTCTTCCCATCCCTTCCTTTCCCTTCCCATCCCTTCCTTTCCCTTCTCATCCCTTCCTTTCCCTAACCTTTCCTTCCCTTCCTTAGCCCTCTCTTCCCATCCCTTCCCTTCCCATCCCATCCCTTCCCTTCTCTTTCCATCCCTTCTCTTTCCATCCCTTCTCTTCCCATCCCATCCCATCCCTTCCCTTCCCTTCCCATCCCTTCCCTTCTCTTTCCATCCCATCCCTTCCCTTCCCTTCCTTTCCCTTCCCATCCCTTCCTTTCCCTTCCCATCCCTTCCTTTCCCTTCTCATCCCTTCCTTTCCCTAACCTTTCCTTCCCTTCCTTAGCCCTCTCTTCCCATCCCTTCCATTCCCTTCCCATCCCATCCCTTCCTGTCCCTTCGCTCCCCTTTCCATCCTCCCCTTCACATCCCCTTTTCTTTACTTCCCTTCCCTTCCCCTCCCATCCCTTCCCATCCCCTCCCTTCCCTTCCCATCCCTTCCCTTCACTTTCCTTCCCTTCCTTAACCCTCCCTTCCCATCCCTTCCTTTCCCATCCCTTCCCTTCCCTTCCCCTCCATTCCCATCCCCTCCCTTCCCTTCCCTTCACTTTCCTTCCCTTCCTTAACCCTCTCTTCCCCTCCCTTCCTATCCCTTCCCTTCTCTCTCTCTCTCTCATTGATTTACATTTAGTAGGCTGCGTTAAGATATTTGATGCGATGATTCACTCTGTTTCATGGAGGCTTAATGTGTGAAATGTTCCAGGTTTTGACGGCACGAGAATGACAGGTTGATGTCAAGGCAGTGAATGGCATCATGTCCACTCCACCAACTATACCTCCACAGCACACACACCCTTGCCACCTTGTTTGCCGCAGGTATGGCCTGATTAGGGCTGGTGGCCTAGAGACAGATATTTCATTATTAAAGCAGAGGAGGGAAGGGAGGAAAGAAAGGGGAGTATACATAGGAATACATAGGAAGAACAGACACCTGTCGGACTATGGCGGGAGGAGGGAGTGAGAGCAGAAGGAAAAACAGGTCATCTCCCATAGCTCCATTCTTTCCCTTCCTTCCCATGGGCGGTGGAGTGGCACACTGATAGGCTACTTTGTCATTATGTCATAAGTATTCAAGCTCTTTTTTCTTTCTTTAGTAATACAGTCGTCCCTCAAATAGCACAGTTTCCAATAGTATTAGTACTTCTTTACATCACAAAACCTAAAACATAAACAATAATTGTACGTACAAGAGAATGATTGGATCAGACAACACTTCAAGGCCGTGTGTACTACAGCCGTAGTTCACAAAGTTCAACAAAACACTAAGAAGCTTCCAACGATAAGTTTTCATTTCCGATTACTCTGAACCATAATTTACAATTCCACATGCCTTACTGATTATAGAATCAAGGAGTAATTACCTAGAAGGAAGTAACTTACCTTCTTGTATAATGATTTTTGTTGGAATGCGGACAAATGTACAGAAAGCCCTTTAACGTCCATTTAAAAATACCAAGACTCGTCAAGTTATTGCTCTTTGCTGTCAATGAACAATGTTACATACAAAAAAACAAAAATAAAGGGAATATAAGCCCTCAGAAGAGCTTGCGTATATATATGTACTAAACACTTCCCTAAGAGGTACGTGTATGTACACACACTCAAAAAACTATCGTTACCGTGGGGTCCAAAGAACTTCACAGCGAGCAACCCGGTAATCTCGTTAGGGTTGGTAAGGGTGCTGTCACCCCCATCACCTCAACTCTGCTCGGGGGAGCAGGACAGGGCCCCTGTTAGGGAGGGATAGAGAGGGAGACACTGAGACACCAGATCTCACCATAATATTAATGGAGTGGTTTGAGTGACACTTGTTTAAGCTTTTTATTCACAAATTATTAAACAATAATGCTCATGTGATATACGTAACAGCGGTGGGTAGAAGTATTCTCCCATATCAAAGACAAAAACAGCCATCAACGCATGTCAGATATAGTTCAGTACATGATGTGCCATCCTGGAACTAATGCTTCCACTGAACGTGTCTTTTCTTTCATGACAAGTTGTGGACATCTGAAAAAAACAACAAATTGCAATGGTAATAGCATTGCTGCTAAGAAAGATAAAGTCTAAACAGAGTTGGATGGACTTCTACAGGTTGTTTAAATCTACTCTCTTGTGTTGCCTCATTGCCTAATAAAAAGTAGGAACTTTGCACGCTTTTAAGTTGACGAATAAGGAATTTGGCGCGGGCGTTTTGAATTGCCTGTTCTCAATGGCTTCATCCTTGGTGTCTGTTTGTATCGTGCTGAATGTGTATCGATAGTTTTTTGAGCGTGTGAACGTACTAAACACTGTACGGGTTAATGGTCCCTCTAAGCGAGAAAAATGACAAAAAATCACCCCTCACA
>NW_026111662.1:35000-67500 GCF_024679095.1 Eriocheir sinensis
AACTCTCACCCTAGCAACGATTGGTTGGGCTGGACAGCCAATCACGTGCGACCTTTGATGCTGTATTTCAGCTTTCACGTGTCGTTTGTTACTAATACACAGACTTCAAAATCAAGACATGTGTATTGTACAGGCGTAAATACTGCCTTAAAACAAATAATTAGCGTGGTGATCCCTCAATTAGATGCGTTTTTTTACGAATGAATGCACGTTACTTGTATATCTATTCTTGAAATAAAAATATACTCGCTTATGTAGCCTAGCTATATTTTGAACATTTTTGTATGTTACCTTCATAGTTTTCCGTCGCCAACGCCAGCTGCGTGCCTCGCTATCACAAGATTGGGTATTATTCTAAACCCTCGCAACCAAAATTGTCTAGGGGGCCATTGTCATCATGCCTCTCTGGTGCAGCCAAGCAATGGGTGTGGGCGTGGGAAGCTGTGGCTGCTGAGGTGAATGGCGTGATCGAGTGGCTTCGTGAGTAGTGTGGAGGAGGTCAGAGCAAAATTTTACGACATTAAACTCCACAGCAAGAATATTGGAGACCTGAGACGGGAGGTGACTGTCACAGACAGAACATTATTCCCTCTGCAGTGTTTTAACAAGTAGGGAAAAGTCATGTGGGTGGACAGTTCCACAGACTTACATACTATAGAGTGCGGCCTGCAAGTGAAGCCGGCCTGAGGCCGTGCACGGGTCTGCCCAGTTCATCCCAAACCGACGACTTCACACACCTCACTCCCATCCCGTTTCCTGACCCCAACATTCATTTTTGAGAAAAATGGAGACCACCATCATCTTCCTGAGAAAATTCTGCATCATACTAGCATAAAATTGTAACATTAATGTGTTAATACACATACGAAAATCAAAGGTAAATGAATAGGGAGTACACATTTTCTTGCATTTATTTCTCTTCAACTCCTTCGTACTCAGCTGGTTTTCGTCACATCGCTTCTATAAGCCCAGATCCTAAATCTGCATGGTTTTCTGCTTCTGATGGTGTAGGGCACGTCACGAGGTAAAAAATACATTGGCTCAAAATCGCCTCCGAACATGAGCCGCGGCAGTGTCTACCCACTTACCACGCCTGCGGTAACTCAGTTACGGGTGCTCGGAGCCGCGGTAACTTTTGGCCTTACCACGGCTCCGGTAAGTGGTTGATGAATGCCGATTTACCGGGTGGGCGGAGATACCGCGAGACTTACCAGACAGAGGTCCGGTAAATGGTTTGATGAATCCCGCCCCAGTTGTTCATCCTTCTCATGTCTTCCTCCACACACTGTCTCCAGTAGGGATGTACTGATGTATTGGTATCGGTGGTATCGGCACAATTTAACCCGTCCACTGCAATTGGAACGAATTTGGCTTTCACTGGTAGCCTGATAACATATACTCCCATGTCTTTCTCTGCCTCTGTGGTGGATAGTGGAGTGTTTCCCATGTGGTATTGGTGTGCTGGATATCCCTTCACTGGTAGCCTGGTAACATATACTCCCATGTCTTTCTCTGCCTCTGTGGTGGATAGTGGAGTGTTTCCCATGTGGTATTGGTGTGCTTGATATCCCTTCACTGGTAGCCTGATAACATATACTCCCATGTCTTTCTCTGCCTCTGTGGTGGATAGTGGAGTGTTTCCCATGTGGTATTGGTGTGCTGGATATCCCTTCACTGGTAGCCTGATAACATACACTCCCATGTCTTTCTCTGCCTCTGTGGTGGATAGTGGAGTGTTTCCCATGTGGTATTGGTGTGCTGGATATCCCTTCACTGGTAGCCTGGTTACATATAGTCCCAGGTCTTTCTCTGCCTCTGTGGTGGATAGTGGAGTGTTTCCCATGTGGTATTGGTGTGCTGGATATCCCTTCACTGGTAGCCTGGTAACATATAGCCCCATGTCTTTCTCTGCCTCTGTGGTGGATAGTGGAGTGTTTCCCATGTGGTATTGGTGTGCTGGATATCCATTCACTGGTAGCCTGGTAACATACACTCCCAGGTCCTTCTCTGCCTCTGTGGTGGATAGTGGATTGTTTCCTATGTGTTATTGTTGTGCTGGATATCCCTTCACTGGTAGACTGGTAACATACACTCCCAGGTCTTTCTCAGCCTCTGTGGTGGATAGTGGAGTGTTTCCGATGTGGTATTGGTGTGCTGGATATCCCTTCACTGGTAGCCTGGTAACATACACTCCCAGGTCTTTCTCGGCCTATGTGGTGGATAGTGGAGTGTTTCCCATGTGGTATTGGTGTGCTGGATATCCCTTCACTGGTAGCATGGTAACATACACTCCCAGGTCTTTCTCTGCCTCTGTGGTGGATAGTGGAGTGTTTCCCATGTGGTATTGGTGTGCTGGATATCCCTTCACTGGTAGCCTGGTGACATACACTCCCATGTCTTTCTCTGCCTCTGTGGTGGATAGTTGAGTGTTTCCCATGTGGTATTGGTGTGCTGGATATCCCCTCCCAAGCTGCAGGACTTTACAAATTTTCTTCATTGAATTGTAGCCACAGACACCCCATTCCTTTAGGTTGGTGAGGTCTTCTGGTAGGAAATCCACAGTCAAGTGGCTAATTTTCAAGGTGCAGGGTTAGGAAGGGACGACCCCAAGTGAGGCGAGTTTTGTGTGTAAAGTCCCGCCTAGGATTGTTAAGGGTTGCCAAGGGGGTTGTATGGTAACAGGGTTATCAAGGAGTGACTGAGGGGCCAGGCTTTGAGCTGTAACATTATTGTGTTGAATTTAGGCAACAGTCAAAAGAATGTATTGTTTTATAAGGTATCAATATTTGTACAGCTTATTAATCCCTCACTTAATATGCAGGTACTGCCAGAAGAAGACAAGGAGGAGGAGGTGGAAGAGGAATCATTTGGTGAGTGTTAATTTTGTTCTGTTGTTTCTTCCTCCTCTCTCAATCCTTTTCCTCTTCTCTGATTCATTTGCATTCTACAATTGTTCCTTCTCTCTCTATTCTGCTAAAGTCTTCTTCTTCCATTCCAAGGTCATGCTCCAACTCCTGCTGTCCCCTCAGAGTATTCATTTCCCTCAGGTCATCTCATGAGGGACATTAAGTGACGGCCACACACTTTTCCACAAATGTTTACACTTCTGAGGTGATAGGAGGGGACATTTCAAGGGGTTCATTTTCAGCATTTATAGTCACTGTAGAGTTTTGAGATTTTTGGAGGATCGTGAACAAGAATCTATCTCCTTACACACCAAAAATTAGCTTCATAAACCTTTGCAGTCATTCTTAATGTTTGCCTCAAATTTTGTGTGTTGTGTGGCCTGGCCTGACATCTGGCCCTGGGGCGAGACTCTCAAAGCTGTTTGGAGCCACACCCAGCCACAAGCATGCAATGCCTTCACTGTTAGGAGCTTGTAAGCCACACCCACCCACAAACACACAATGCCTTCACTGCTGCAATTCTCAGAGATACATGATCGTTACCTAAGTTGAGTGGGTCGGGTGCAGCCTTACCTTGCTGTACATGAAATGCATTATAATTACCTAGTGTTCCCAACATGAAAATAGGAAGGACATGTTTTCAACAAGTAAATCTATCTGTTACAGTGAACAGCAGAGAGAGAGAGAGAGAGAGAGAGAGAGAGAGAGAGAGAGAGAGGTGTAACAATTGGCTTTTGAAATAATACATAATTCCCTTCCCTTCTCTTCCCTTCCCTTCCTTTCCCTTCCTTTCCCTCCCCTTCCCTTCCCATCCTTTCCCTTCCCAATCCCTTCCCTTCCCATCCCTTCCCTTCCCTTCCATCCCTTCCCATCCCTTCCCTTCCCTTCCTTTCCCTTCCATCCCTTCCCTCTCCATCCCTTCCCTTCCCATCCCTTCCCTTCCATTCCTATTCCTTCCTTTCCCTTCCCATTCCTTCCCATCCCATCCCTTCCCTTTCCATCCCTTCCCTTCTCTTCCCTTCCCTTCTCTTCCCTTCACATCCCTTCCTTTCCCTCCCCTTCCCATCCCTTCCCTTTCCATCCCTTCCCTTCTCTTCCCTTCCCTTCTCTTCCCTTCACATCCCTTCCTTTCCCTCCCCTTCCCATCCCATCCCTTCCCTTTCCATCCCTTCCCTTCTCTTCCCTTCCCTTCTCTTCCCTTCACATCCCTTCCTTTCCCTCCCCTTCCCATCCCTTCCCTTCCTTTCCCTTTCCATCCCTTTCTTTCACATCCCTTCCCTTCTCTTCCCTTCCCTTCCCTTCGCTCCGGTGTAGTATCCACTCGGGGAAAAAATTACATGAAAAGTTTTTTCAACTGATTTCAATAGCCAAGGGGTCAACATTTACAAAAAAAAAGATAGGGCATGTAGAGGTTGGGGGGGAAATTATACAGGGATCAAAGTTCAATGACCTTTTCTAGAAATAAGAATAAAGTTGTCTTTATGGAAAAAGATATAGGACATGCATATCATTGGAGATTTTCTGAGAAATGAATAAAAACCAGGAGGAGACTCCAGGGACTACATCTTGACCTTTTAAATGGGCTCAAAGGTCAAAATTCACAAATTTATCACTAATATACATAAAGAATGCATGATTTTCACAATGAAAGCTTGTGTGCTTAAATTCACATGTGAGAAAAGTGATCTAGAGGGATGGGTGTCACTACCCCCTCCAAGAAAAGGAAGAGCTGGGGAGTGGGGGCTCTCACTGGGCAGCTAAAGGTCATTGACCTTTTTTGTACATTTTGTCCAATTTTGTTTCTGGAGAATATTGATAAAGAAAATTATAATGGTTGTTGTGGAAATGCTTAGTGGGGAGGGTGAGAACAGCCTAACTTTGGACCTCCAAAAATAAAAATAAATGGCCAATTCCTCCGTGAATGTGTACACAAAAGATTGCCTGAAAATTGGTGTAAATTGATCATAGTAACGTGTGGTTTGGTGGCTGTCATAAACATGCCAAACCAGCCTTCCAAGGGCTTGCAATTGTCTTCTGTCAGGTCAAATATCTGGCCGGCCCTTCCATCCCCACCATCATGAGCAGAGCTGTACACAAATACTTTACAAACACAGTAGAATTCATGCTGAAAATGCCAATACAAAATTGAAGCCATTTGAGAAAGACTTGAGGTTAAACTTACACCAAGTATTGACAAATAAATGATTTCCTCTTCCATCAGAGCACAACACATGCAGGAACACAACGCAGCAGCAGCAGCAGCAGCATGGTTACACTGACTAGCCCTTCATGGCAGTTACAACAACTTCCTTTAAGGAGGTTTAGGCAATGTCAACATCTTAGGTCCAAGTTTGTTGTCCTCCCCATCCTCTTCCCTCAGGCGTAAGAACAGAGGTGTTGAGATTATGCCACACAGCAATCTGTAGCTGGACTCTCAGGGCGTGCTGCAGGGTTGCTGCATTAGGGGGAAGCCTATCAGGATCAATCTTGCAGCTTGCTTCTGAAATTTGAGGAAAGGAGCTTTCTCTGAAGGAGTATCTCCACATGTCACACCTGCATTGCTTTGACACCTGCATGTTTTAGCTCATCGTGGGAGGAATCAGTGTTCGTGTATGTGTTGGTGACATGTCTTGGAAAATCTCATTTGTAGATTGTCTCCTTTGTGTGTCCATGGATACAGTGTCATTGCCTGACCATGCATACTTGAACAAAAGATCAGTTTGGTCACTAATTCCTACTGACGATATATCATACAGGCCATCCATGAGTGGGAACAGATTTGTGCAGTAGACGGGTCGGTGGTACACGAGAAGTATTAATAATCTTGGGCAACAACAACAGCTTCAGGAGTGCTCACACTTTTGACAAGTTCAGTAGCTGTCTTGACGACCAGTGTGTCACCTCGTGCAGTGTCAGCTGTGTCTTGATAAATGCTTCTTTGTTCTCCTCATTGGCAAGAAATTGTTCCCTATCACACAGTCAGTTCTGGTGGGACTCCCAAATTATGAGATATTGTTCTGCCCGCCATTGTACGCATGTGTTCATGATCTTTGGATCCCTTCCATCACACACTAGTACTGCACCATCAATGAACCTTCCCTGAACATAGCTATCAGCTGTGGCTTTGATGCTTCCTCCATTTCACTGGTGAAGTAACCATCCCCCATCCTGTTTTCCATGTCCAAGCCAAGAGCATCCTGCCAAATTCAATGGTTCCAATAAAGAAGAGTCATCTATTTGTATTAACAAGACTCTCCTAGCCCTTCCAATGTAAGCTTTGAAGTTTCCCTTCATCCTCCTCACATCTCTCATCTGTCATCACCTAGCAATCCAGCTTGTGCACAACCTCAAACAGATACAAATTGTTCGGCCAAGGATCGGCAACTTTATGCAGACTGTTACCCTTGAGACCTCATCTCAGAATGAACTATCATACATTGAAACACCTTATTTACAACATGTGTTCCTCATCTTTACTGATCAAGACTTGTGCGTTTGGGTTTTGCTTTATTAAACATAGAAAGCTCAATGACCTTTGATCTCTTCCAAACCACTTATTCACTTTTTTTTTAAGCAGCCATGGGAACTCAAACAGGGTCACTATTTTTTGCATGAAATATTATATTCTCCTGAGATAAGATAACTTCTTAACAAATGCTGGCGTGTTGAATATTTTGACCTCAATTTCAGAGGTAATATATTGTTTTTTGTAAGTGGTTTCATTTCAGATCTTTGATTGACACCATTCTGTTCATTTTGTCACTACCAAGATCAGCCATTTATTACGTTTAATTTGCGATATAGAGATTTGGACCTTTTAACGAAAGGTCTTTGACCTTTTACCAATGTAGAGAAAATTCACCAACCTCTACATGCCCTATCTTTTTAGTAAATGTTGATCCCTTGGCTATTGAAATCAGTTGAAAAATGATTTCATCTAATTTTTTCCCAGATTTAGTAGATATTTTCTAAGTTTGGGTTACTAGTGATGTATTTTGTAATCCAGGATCCCTGTGTCGCTGCCCGCCGTGCATAGCAGGAGTCATTAAAAATCCTGCCCGGTGGTTTCCAGGAAGGGTTCTCACATAGCCTCTTCTATGGAAGAGTAGTAGCAGCCACGGCCCTGTTATAACTGATGTGTGGTTGCTCCTCGGCTGGCTGGAGGAGAAGGCGACACTCTAGAGCCGGGAGTGGGTCGGTTCAATTGACGAGTTGCTGCCACCGGCCTCAGTAGCTCGCATATGTCCATTACCGAGCGATGGCTGTCTGGCCATAGTATGCGCAGGGATTCCACCTCCCACTGAGTCTCCTGATTGGCCTGTAGCTGAAGTTGCAGTCTTTGCGGACAAAGCCGACTCGGCTTTCTTCATTACAGCCGTGTAACTCTTTGCAGTCTCGTCATTTTCCATCCACTTCTCTTTGATTATGTGCAGCCTCGCTTCTCTGTCTTGAATGCCGTCCAGCCTAACTGTTGTAGCCGTGTCATGAAGTCACTCGGCCCCTCTCCAAATTGTTGTTCCTCGAAGTGCAGGATCCTGATTTCGATAGCGTCAGCGGTCGATGACAGGCAGTCCAGTGTGTTGGCCCCCATTCTGCGTTCAGCTGCACTCGTTGCTCTACGTATGCAGCCATCTGTCCCCGCAGCTGACGTAGTGACAGCCCGGTAGTCCGGCTTATCCCACACTTTCACCCCTCGCAAGACGTTGGCATCCCTGGTGTAGTGAAACGCCCGGAATGCTGCCGGGGATGTCGTCGCCGAAGGTTAGCGTCAGGGGCACCTCTTGCGGGCGGAGTGTGGGCGCAGAGTCCGTCATTACGTAGCTTCCCGCTGCCACCAGTCAGGGTCCAGCAAAACAGCGTCTCAAAGAAGTGCTTTACTCCCAGGTATGGAGGCCGACTGCCAACTCGATCAAGCATCTCTAATCTCAATGGAATGGAATGGAGTTACAAACCCAACAACCAACACATGACATAATATACAATAATTAACCCTCACTGATCATTCAATAGGCTGTGATGCAACTGTCTGGAAGATTCTGTTTCCTCCATTAAAGCAGTTAGGGTGTGGAATGGCTAGTGCCATATTATAAGGATAAATAGCATTATTGTATGTTCATGGCTTTTTGTTATATATATATATATATATATATATATATATATATATATATATATATATATATATATATATATATATATATATATATATATATATATATATATATATAAGGCCTAGCAGCCTAGTCCCAAAATGTCTGAAAAACTAAGTTTTTTTTTTTTTTTTTTTTTTTACAGCAAAGGAGACAGTTCAAGGGCACAAAAAAGTAAACATTAATAAAAAAAAGCCTACTCGCTGCTCCTAAAAGAATCCAAAGAGGTGGCCGAAAGATAGGTCAGTTTCGGGAGGAGAGGTGTCCTGATACCCTCTTGAAAGAGTTCAAGTCGTAGGCAGGAGGAAATACAGATGAAGGAAGATTGTTCCAGAGTTTACCAGCGTGAGGGATGAAAGAGTGAAGATGCTGGTTAACTCTTGCATAAGGGGTTTGGACAGTATAGGGATGAGCATGAGTAGAAAGTCGAGTGCAGCGGGGCCATGGGAGGGGGGAGGCATGCAGTTAGCAAGTTCAGAAGAGCAGTCAGCGTGGAAATATCGATAGAAGATAGAAAGAGAGGCAACATTGCGGCGGAATTTAAGAGGTAGAAGACTATCAGTATGAGGAGGAGAGCTGATGAGACGAAGAGCCTTAGCCTCCACTCTGTCCAGAAGAGCTGTGTGAGTGGAGCCCCCCCACACATGAACCTGATTTCATTACAAACTGTTGTAAAGAATGTTGGCTGCCTCCACATCCAGGCCGACACACAAGGGCAGGACCATGTATCGTGATATGGATTGTGTTCAGTGCTTGATTGGCTCCCTCGCAGACACTCATGTGGGACCACACCTTGCATGCTGGAGTGTTTCTTTGTTATATGCCGTAGATTACCCAGACGCATACGCAACTTGAAACATGGTGTCATCCCTAGGCTCAATAATTTCTTTTGTAGCCACATTAGGATTCCTATTACTAATTGTTTGAGAAGCTTTTGTGTCTTAACCGCCCCGTTGTTTTTCTCCTTTCTTACCCTCTTCAATTGAATGAGAGCATGCTTACCCCCCAGCAGATCATAGAAATTACCCTTAGTACTAACTTGTAAAATGGCAGATAGACATTTAACCCGGTGGTGGTAGCTGCGGGGATCATGTTTCGTAATGGTCCCTCTAAGTGAGAAAAATGAGAAAAAATCGCCCCTCACACAAATCATTTCATAATACGTATATATCAAAGCATTTGTGATCAGATTATGTATCATCTATTTTGGGGGGTTATATCATGGCACAAATTTGGCCCGTCGCTGCTACACGGTAAAGCCACAAATTTGGCCCGTCACTGCTACACGGTAAAGCCACAAATTTGGCCCGTCACTGCTACACGGTAAAGCCACAAATTTGGCCGGTCACTGCTACACGGTAAAGCCACAAATTTGGCCCGTCACTGCTACACGGTAAAGCCACAAATTTGGCCCGTCACTGCTACACGGTAAAGCCACAAATTTGGCCCGTCACTGCTACACGGTAAAGCCACAAATTTGGCCCGTCACTGCTACACGGTAAAGCCACAAATTTGGCCGTCACTGCTACACGGTAAAGCCACAAATTTGGCCCGTCACTGCTACACGGTAAAGCCACAAATTTGGCCTGTCGCTGCTACACGGTAAAGCCACAAATTTGGCCCGTCACTGCTACACGGTAAAGCCACAAATTTGGCCCGTCACTGCTACACGGTAAAGCCACAAATTTGGCCCGTCACTGCTACACGGTAAAGCCACAAATTTGGCCTGTCACTGCTACACGGTAAAGCCACAAATTTGGCCTGTCACTGCTACACGGTAAAGCCACAAATTTGGCCCGTCACTGCTACACGGTAAAGCCACAAATTTGGCCCGTCACTGCTACACGGTAAAGCCACAAATTTGGCCCGTCGCTGCTTCCGGGCTAAGCTCCTATAAGGAAGAAAACTCTTCTTTTAGAACCAACTTATGGCAACATGAGCAGCATACTTAATTAAACTTCCAAGACAGAGCTTCTCCTTTCATAGAACAATTAACTTTCTTTCATGACCATATTATATTAGTAATTGTACTAGTAATGGTAACATTTGTAGGCTACATAACAACAACTGTATTTTGTAATATTAACCGCTACATTATACTAGAAAATCAAGCTATTGAAGTAGTAATTTGAACATCTCTCCCCGCTTTCATTCTGATTTGTATTGGTCTTCCTTCCCTCCGATATCTTCTCCATGAAGTCAATAACCCTTCAATAACTCTTAAGACAGTCGGACATCAATGAAGATATGAATACTCAGAGTTTTTACAGATAGAGTTTGATTGATACATAGTTCCGTTTAACGAATTAGAAGCCTCAGGATTTTGTCTGTTAGATGTAGATAACCGGACTGTACTCCCAATAAATACCCAAATTCGGGC
Source organism: Eriocheir sinensis (assembly GCF_024679095.1). NCBI lineage: Eukaryota > Metazoa > Arthropoda > Malacostraca > Decapoda > Varunidae > Eriocheir > Eriocheir sinensis. The sequence continues at coordinate 45,434 of NW_026111662.1, forward strand.
GGGGGCTTCGTGGTGCAGTGGCTAGCACACTCGGCTCACAACCGAGAGAGCCTGGGTTTGATTCCCGGGCGGAGTGGAAAAATTTGGCCTGCTTTTCCGATACCCTATGCCCCTGTCCACCCAGCAGTGTACCAGGTATTAATCGGGGGTTGTGTCCTGTCTCCTGGGATCTGTTCCCTTCTCCTATAATTCCTTCCCCTCCTGTCTCTCTCCGGCATATGACCACAGATGTTGCGCTGCCCACTAAACAAAACTTTCCAAAACTTTCCCAAATTTTGGTCCTAATTACTGCAGCCAAAGTCACTCATTCCTGAACCGTCCCATCTCTAGGTATTGAAGCAGATGCAATTCCAGGCCGACTTAATCAATCAAGATTTTAACCGGCCTGGACTATTCTACAGGCAGTGTTCAGAAATTTGTGGAGCGAATCACAGATCTATTGTTATTGAAAGAACTTGTATTAACTCATTCTTAAACTAAATTTCTTTATCAATTGAAACCTCCCCCCTAAACCTTAGCTTAATTATTGAGGTGATCCTATTCATTCTTTATGAATTCCTTAATTATGCCACAACTTTCTTTTTCTCCTAAGATTCCTCCTAGTCTTTATATTTAATATGAAACCTTTTCTAAAATTAGCTTTTTGCCCCACAACAGAAAAACTTCAATTTCTCAATCTTGAAAATTATAATTAATATTCTCCATCTTTGAACCTTCTCCAAGAATCTTCAACTTGTCAGTAAAGTGAATTTCCACTATCTTGACGGTGTTGCTGCCTCACTGAGCTTCTCGCTGATCCTTGTCTGGGAGAAAAATGATTTGAACTCTTCATAAAGAATTGAAAGCTCCTTTACAGCCTTCCCATAATGGCTCCTCTGTGTTATTTGTTGCCTTGTTCAGACTAATTGTCTTTAATAATTTTAAGGACTTTTCTCCTGTATGTGTTTAGTAGATCTGGGCACATAATGACACACCACTATCTCCTCCACTGTGAGTCATAACGTTGGGATGGCTCAAACACACCAAACATGTGTTTAGTAGATCTGGGCACATAATGACACACCAATATCTCCTCCACTGTGAGTCATAACGTTGGGATGGCTCAAACACACCAAACATGTGTTTAGTAGATCTGGGCACATAATGACACACCACTACCGTATCTCCTCCACTGTGAGTCATAACGTTGGGATGGCTCAAACACACCAAACATGTATTTGGCCATTTAGTTCCCCAAGCTTTGCCTTGATGCCTTTTATTGTGAAACCATTACAAACACAGTAATTCGTACTTTAGCAGTAACTCGTCCGGTGGTCACCTACTTCTAACTTTGTTAGGAAGTACTGGAACATCTCTCTCTATTTAATCCTTTTATGTGCTCAAATACTCCTTATAATTTTAGACTCTGCCGTTGCTATTATTCAGTCCTATGTATTTGCAGTTTTAAGAACTCTTTATACTAGAGAAATTAACTGGTGCCATCATTCCATGGTTTTCAGCCCTATCACCTAGTAGCCATGACTGCTTACTGGCAGAGGTGGGCGCGGTACTGAAAAATCAGCAGTGCGGCTGTGGTAGTGCGGTACTTTTTCCGGAGTGGTGCGGTCCCATTTTTTTCTTTCCCAGTGCGGTACGCAGTGTGCGGTACTGCGGTAGTGGTAGTCAAAATAAAAAAATACTTGAGTGGCTACCCTGGCTATCCAAACAAAGGAAACATGCTTAAAATAAAGAATGAAACATCTGCCGGCACCACGGATGGGTCCAGGGTTGAAATGTCCGGCACCGCGCGAGTTAAAGAAGGCTGGCAGCGAGGTAGTTTATTCTGTCTATTTAGTATTTAATTTTGAACAATAATTGAAAAGTCAGAATGATTGAATCACTGATTCTGATGACTGATTGAGTCCGATTCACTGCAAAAAAAAAGTTTTCTGTGAGCAGCAGCAGCAGCAGCAGCATGCCGCCGCGTGGTAAATGCCGTCTTTGATAGTTTTCAAAGTATTGCAGGATTTTTTAGTATGGTCTGCGGTAGTGCATTATTTTTATAAATTTTGCGGTAGTGCTGTTGTGCAGTACTTTTTTTGTGGTACTGCCGCACTAAGTACCGCACTTGCCCACCTCTGCTTACCGGCTCTGTTATGCCACCGGCTTAGTGACATGATTTCACCAGCATAATATAAATCTCCTTATCATGAGATTTGTTGTTGCCACTTTACTAATGGCCAGATATTGAAGGCACTCATCAAGGATCTTGTACCAAAGGTCTCCGTTGAGGTATAATTTGTTGTTGCCACTTTACTAATGGCCAGATATTGAAGGCACTCATCAAGGATCTTGTACCAAAGGTCTCTGTTGAGGTATAATTTGTTGTTGCCACTTTACTAATGGCCAGATACTGAAGGCACTTATCAAGGATCTTGTACCAAAGGTCTCCGTTGAGGTATAATCTTATTTATTGTGTCAAGTTTTCTTATCTTACTTTTGAGCCTTTTTCCATAGAAGACTGATGTCCCCCACAGAAGAAATTGGTATACATTGACCCCCTCTTGGCATCCAACCTTTTAATCCTTTTCAAACTCCCCTCTTAAGTACTACAAGCCTTCTTCAGTAACATGAGCCCACCACGAGAAGCTCCCAAGCCATCCCAAGACTCGGCCCAGCTATTATTCTAGGGATTTATTTCACAATAGTACTTGAAGAATATATTGAAGCTTCCCTCACTATTCAGTATTTGGCTCCACATTCTTGGTTGTGACTGGCCTGCATGGCATTATTGGAACCTCTTCCTTACTAGTAGTCTGCTTTATGTGGCTTTATAAATGCTCTGCACACCATTTGAAGCTGATGCTTCATTTTGTTCATGTTCTTTGATTATTTTTATACATTTTCATTTATTGATGAGGAGGATAATTTTTTTTTAATATAACAGGTATATCTGACTTCCAATCAGAAAGTTTAATTTTTTGAAAAAAAGATTTTTACAATGTTGATAATTTCAATTATACTTTATCATCTCCTACATAGTTATAACTTTAGCAACTTTACTTCCTAAAAAACAATTGTAGATGGAGAAAAACCTCCCTGTATGAATGTGTATTTGAGCCCAAAGGGTTTACCCTTCTCTTTGTGATTCTTTATAATTGCCGGAATTTTCTTGATTTTTGATGTATAGATTACTTTACCTATCGCTTCAAACTTTAAATCTGACTAACATTTTTCCTTGATTCTTTAGCGGTCCAATCTTTCTGTTTATTCTCTTACTTGCTCTTATTTTGAGTGACCGCAGAGAGCCTTAGAATGATGTTAATAAAGAGCAATGCCATGACGTGTGAGTTGCATTCATAAAGAGTTTTTTGAGCTGGTTTTACCAATTAGAAAGCCAATAATTGCGTTTTATAGTTTGGACCTAAATTTTAGACTCTAGTCAAACCCAAAAGAGGTGAATCACTGTTAAATTAAGTTATTGCCAAGAGGAATATGATGCCGGAAGCTTCTAACTTTTTCCTAAGTGGTTAATTAAACTCCGTGTATATTCCTTGCTAATTATTTCTCGTCTACACCTAGCGTTAAATTGACTTCTTTTACACACGGCAGTTTAACGCATAAACCACCAAAATAAGTTTTTGTAGTTTAAACTTCGCCCAAACATTGTAAACCAATAATGGAGAGATTTATAAAAACTTCAGGAAAAAATGAGACCCTTTATCTCAAATTCCCAAGATTAATATCTTTTTAAACTATTTTCTGATCAATTTTACTTCATTTAAACCCTTCTATTTCTTTAAATTTATACAAAACAAAAACAAAATATTTTGAATCTATCAAAAAATAAATAATTGATAGATAAGTTTTTGAAGGCAAGTTTATGACATCGTAAGCGAGACAATGTCCCCCGTACTCACACAAACCCAAAAGTACTATCACCCTCTTAAAATAAAATATTACCCTAAATGGTCTTCTGTGTACCTACAAAAAAAATCACGCTTAACACCCTTATCAATAGAATTCTTGCATATTCAGCTGTAAAAATGAAAGCAAACCCAGCAGCCCCATAATTAAACCAGGATACTAACCCAGACTCCCCCTCAGCAAAGTCAAATGGGGTCCAGTTAGTTTCCGCCAAACAAAGCCTCTATGAAAGCCTTATTAAATGCGTGTTTCTCTTCAAGGTGCAGAGGAAGGGTTAAGCTACCACCAGGGTTCATTGTGTTCCCCTCTGTGTGGCCAAAGGTACAGTCTTAGGCCATGTAGTAATGGTGGACACAGCACTGTTACTGTGTGTAGACAACTCCCTTAGTTAGTTTACCCTGGATGTTGGTGAAGGCACAGCCGCAGGCCATGTAGCTGTGTGGCGTTAAGCCTCATCCCCCTGATTTGGTTTGTCCTGGCTTTGTTTACTTTGTTATTTATAGTTTTATTAAAGAGTGATGTATGTATGTATGTATGTATGCAGTGGTGGGACTCAGTTTTTTAAGAACAGGTTCTCTCACTCCTGGACTGGCTAACAATGGGTTCTATCACAGTCGCTAGAAGCAAACCATGATGCTGGTTGGCCCGACATAGTGCAAAGATTGATCTTTGGGTTGCTACAGTCTAGCAAGTGAAATTATTGATTTTAGTTATTTTTCCAACTTTAAAAAAAAAGTCCAAATTCCTAATGGTTAAAGCTTAATTAATGCTGAGCGGACAGTATATGCTTAGTGACTATTAAAATGTTTGGGTTGTTGCAAATGTTATTATCCATTAGACTATAACCAGTTGTGATAATGTTGTGCTAACATTTTTATAGCCACTGTTTGCAATTATAAAATATTTATTTTCTGTGCTTCAAAACTCTTTTAATTAGTTTATTAGTAATGCTTATTTTTTTAAATATTTTTGTGCATCTTATTAAGCAACCTTTACTTGGTAATATATCAGTTTATAGTAGAAATGTGTTTGAATTCTGCATTTACCTAACATGTTGCCTTCTGGAAAAGGAAAATATTAAGGAAAATGCTTCAGCTTAAGTCTTTTAGTCATGATCTTTCAGCCTTGCCTCTTCCACTTTGTTCTATTTTCCATCAGCACGACAATGTTGTCAATATACGATTGATCAGAATGCATCAATAGTCTATTGGGCTTATTTTGTGTCTCAGCCCTATGCCTATATATTTATAGATTCAAACGGTTATCAAAGTGATCTTGACATATTTAAGATCACCATTCCTTACGCCGTGATGCGTGACTACAGAAAATAATGGTTTCAGCCTCAAAAAAATAAAATAAAATAAAATAAAATCCAACCAGCTACAGTGGTCTGAAGATCATTATGAGCCCTGGGGAGGTCCTGTGAGGTTATCACAGGCGTGACAGCTGGCCTGTCTTCTTCAGGAAGACACAGGTGTGACAGCTGGTTGCCGTGAAGTAAACAAAACCAGCTGGCAGCGGTTGCTGTCGGTGTAGCCTTTGTAACGGCGCTCTCGTTGGAATAGGTGATGCCACATTGGTCTTGAACCCGTGTTCGGCTCCACCCGACATCCAGTCTGGTTTTAGTCGTGTTTTTGACTCTCAAAAGCCAGCAACAGATCTGTGAGGGGTTTACCAAAATAAGTTATAAGTAAAAGGTGTTCATGGGGAAAAAATTGAGAACCCCTGATTTAAGCTGACAGTAACAACCGCTTCTCAGGATTAAAGAAATTCCAAGAACAGGTTCTTGCGAACCGGCTGAATCCCATCACTGTATGTATATATATAACTAGGATGTCAACAATTCCTCCTATTCATGTTCTGAAATGCCGAAATTTACTCTTTTCTCCACTCCAACGTGACCACTGCGTGTAACGAAACACACGAGCAATTAATCCAGACAAGGAAAGGTTTGCCGGTGCCGGGGACCAAACCTTCACCAGTCGGCCAAAGAGGTGCCCCCCCCCTGGCAGAGGGAGTTATGGGAGGCTGCTGGCCCATTAGGCTTAGTCGCCGCGGCAATACAATTGTTTTGACCTCTTCTGCTGTGCATCACTCTTTGGGTGGTGCTTCTTCACACTTAGTTACTCAGTCATAGTTAAATTTGGGTTCCGCCATGCGCAGATCATGATGGGACAAACCACATGAGGGGGCGAGACTCAACGCCACACCGGGTAGACATGGCAGGCAGGGTGAAGCTCCCGTGGGTACACTCACCAAAAACTTCTCCATGCATTCTGAGATACACAGACCAACACTTTTGAGACACTCCTCCCAGTGTGTCAGCCTTGTGTACTCCTACTCTTGTGAAGGTGCCAGGGACTCGGTATTAGGACATATGCACTGCTGAGGCTTGTCGCTTCAAAGCATTGTGCTGTGCTGGGAAGATATCACTTACGTATCCATAATATAATAATTGGTTGTGCTGATAATTCCTCATCATATAGGTGTTTTTTTCCCATACGTAATATGCTGTCATTCTGGTGGTAAGTACGGTGGCAGGCACACCCCCTCATACTCTTGCCTGGCCAAGTAACAGCCAATCATTGCACTGGAGGAGTAAGCTTGCTTCTGCCTTGCCAGTGCTCGGGAGTGCAGGAAAACAGTATCTGTGCACCTCACATCACCATGAAGTATTAACTGCCAGATAAAGCTTCCCCTGAAGAACTCCTTCTGTGGTGCCCCGCAGGGTGCTGCATCTACAAACACAGACGCAGTAACATCACCTGACCCAGTACAAACATCACAAATAAATAAGGAAGACGAAAGCGACGTAGAACGTTAGAATACATCCAACTTTAAGAACAATTTGAAGAACACAGCACAGCGAGGTGACAGTGGGAAGAACAAATCATTATTGAAACACACAGGGAGCCAAAAGGGGCGTCTCAGGCCACCATACAGCTGGCGCTCTGCCGGCTTCCCGAAACCGCCCACTTCACCCAACGACAGCACCACGCCAAAGGCTATAAGGACGAGAATCATGTAAACGGAAGCCATGTAGAATAACACTACTCATGAATATTCACTCTTATGTACTATAACCATAGAGGATGTGACAATATCATAGGGTCAGGAGTGCACCCTCAGTGCAGGAGCCTTTTGTACCCTGTCAATAGTTATGACGTAGTAATGACGTATAGTGACGTAGGCAATCGCCCATATAAGGGGGTTCCCTCGGAGTACTCGGGGCAGAACTAGAAATAATTCTGACCGACGCTCATGTGTCCCTCTAAATTTTAGACACAATATGTGTCGTGTGTTCATCTATGCTGTCGTGAGTAGAAAGTGAAGTGTTGTACCGTAAAGGAAAGCGCACTAGTGTCCATTGTGTATAGTGGTATTGTTTAGATTATAAGAGTATATATATTCAGTGTATGTGTAATAAGAAATAGTTAGAATTGCAACTAGTATTGAAGTAGGACGATACTTGTCCCTTAACAGGCAGTGTGCGAGGCCTGACGACCCGCTGGGTCTGACTGAAGTGTATTTTGTATTTTATATTATTCTTGTTATTCATAGTGTTAAGATAGGTTAAATTAAATATAAAAAAGCGACAACGTTTCATCACCCCAACTACGAGCTCCTTCAAATACTCTTGAAGTACCAGAACATTAAGTCAGTTGTCGCAGGTACAAATCAGTCTTAAATCTCCTTGAGAGCCCGGTAGTGGGCCACAACACTTCAAAAGCCTTGCCAGATGTGTGTGTTTGGCCGCATATGCCTAAAACGTCAAGGATTATGATGAGACCAAGAAGACAGCCATATATATGTGCACACTGTTAACTTGACTGTAGATAGAAAGAAATATAAACTTGTTTTTAGCGTACAAAGAAAATACCTTCATTCGCCACGTGACATCTACAAGAAAAAATAGTCATTTGTCTTGTGTTACAGAATGAATGTTATAGGTCAAGGCTAGCAGTGATACTTAGCATACACAGGTAGGTCTTGCAGTATTCCAGATAGTGTTAGAAAACTGAGAACATTGCACAGTCACACAACGCTGTCGGTCAAGGTGGAAGCAGAGTGAGGGGTTATGTGCGGTGATTGGCTGCCACAGAGCTGGTCAAGAGAAAGAGAGAGGAGGCTTGACCACCTGTAATATCCTACTGAAACAGACTGTACCTTACCACAGTCACTGACATAAGGTCGTCAATGCACTACAGAGATTATTGACAATTACCATGGGGGGACTGTGCTGTGGATGCAGTTATTCTGTAAGCCATTCCACTCAGGACATTGATCGCTATTCTGAGACGCTGCCGACTCTCACACCAGTTATTTCTAAATGTCAAAAAAAGGAAAATGTGTTCTCAGGAGTATTTTTTTTAGAGTTATGGGTACAGGAGCCTTGTCAGACTCCCACCAGGGTCAAAACACTAGCCATGGAAAGGCCCACAACTACCAAAGCCATGTTAAGTATGTGTGTGCTTGGGTGCAGAAATCTTTGATAACATGGACCATTCTCAGGCAGTTTAAATGCTGGGGTTGACCTCATCCTTATTCATTGCCAGTAAAAGTATACAGAATTATAATATCTGGCAAAATTAATACGTAAAGGACATACTGCACCAGCGTGGATAGCTATACGATATATGACGATGATAGGTATTTATTTAATAATGAGTGTATGCACCCCTGCCGTGATTACACTGTTAAAAATCTGCTGCGAGGCTTTGAGGCCTGTCACTAGTGGAGCCTGTGGCCACATGTCTGCAGACCCATTCATACGTTAGAGATGGAAACACCAATCGGCTGTGCTATTTGACGATGACTGAGGCCTTCACCGTCAAGGATAATGATGACTTTGTGCTGGTCTTGTGGGGTCTACATTGCCACTAACTTGAGCAGAGAGAGAGAGAGAGAGAGAGAGAGAGAGAGAGAGAGAGAGAGAGAGAAACCTTTCCTAAGAGTGGGGAAAAATTAACACTTACATCCTCCTCCTCTTCTTCTTCTCCTCTTCCTCTTATTTGCCTTTTTCTTCAAGCCTGTAATAATTGCAACGCCCAATTAGTACTGTATGCTGGGACATGAGTAAATTATTTTAGTTGTAAAACCAGAAAAGAAAGTCCTTGACCCGGGATTAGCAGGCGTGCCCTAACACCTGTACCCATTTGAGTGACCTGCCAGGCTTTATACAGGGAGGGCAGACCACTCAGGGACAGAATAAGGCAACACTGGGGCCAACTTACCTAACAGTACATTTTGGCTGGGTGTGCCATCCAGCCTATAGGTGTACCCAGGGTAGGTTATGTATGCTCATAACCTGATGTATGCATACATGAGGGCAGGTTGTGCATCTCTTCCTGGGTCACTGGCTCCACCACCTACACACTAAGTGAGCTGGTTTATGCCTTACAGCCCTCACCTTCAGTCTTCTCAGCACAGCAACACTAAACCCAGCCAAGCACTGCAATACCCACCTTCAAGGCTATTACTGATGCTTGTACAGATGGTGCAAGAGAATCAAACCCCAAACAGGCCACGACCACCTGCTGGGGGAGTTACATTGGGATGTTTGTTTTTGCCTGCTACTGTCTATAGCTATGTTTAAGACCACGCTGTGAATATATATCATGTTCCTGGTCATGGCTCACTCACTGTGTAAGGAATTGGGTTCATATACATTCCCAGGAAGGTCATACTGGTGCCTGCTACTGTCTATAGCTATGTTTATGACCACCCTGTGAATATATATCATGTTCCTGGTCATGGCTCACTCACTCACTGTGTAAGGAATTGGGTTCATATACACTCCCAGGAACGTCATACTGGTGCCTGCTACTGTCTATAGCTATGTTTAAGACCACGCTGTGAATATATATCATGTTCCACTCACTCACTGTGTAAGGAATTGTATATATATTGCAATACTATGCAATAAGTATATCATGCAATAAGTTATATATATATATATATATATATATATATATATATATATATATATATATATATATATATATATATATATATATATATATATATATATATATATATATATATATATATATATATATATATATATATATATATATATATATATGGCTAACTTATTGCATGATATACTTATTGCATAGTATTGCAAAAAGTGAGCCATATAGTTTTTCTAAAATAAATACAAAATTATTTTTTTTTGTCAATTATTTATTAAATAAATAAAGCACATTTTCTTCACTAAGAGGCTGATTCTGCAGGAACTTGACATTTTGGTGTTCTTTCTTCTTCCAGAGTGTGCAGTGTGCCGCAGGCAGACCAAGACGCCAGAGATGTCCGTTCAGCCATTCAATTCTGCCGAGGGAAAGAAATCGTGTTAGTCAACTCTGATGACTTGTACTTTTCTCTGTGGACTCTGCTGTAAGCCAGTCACGGAAGATGTGAACTGTATCTGTACTATGAAGTCTTATAAATAAACTTAAGGGCCACACCTATGACTTTATCTTGCCCCAAACCCATTTAGCTAATCTCCGGACACTTTTTTAGATATAATTGACTTAGGTACATTTTTCAGGCTACTTTTAAAGCAAGTTACAGCATTTTTTTTTCGTTTTCAAGATGTTATTGAGCCGTAAGGTGATATATCTAGTTGCTTTGATCTGGTGATAGTTTTGCACTCCCTCTGCACAATGAACGGTTAAACCACCCATGAAAACCCGGTTAGCCTTCTGTGGCCTTGGGAAACAGTCATAACAGCTTTTCAAACAATCAAACTGTGGCGTCATTAAGTTCAAGAATACAGGCTTTATTCAGAAGGTCATTCCTGGTACAGGACTACACAGACTCTGGAGATAGAGAGCAAAGATCCGCACTCGTAGCTCACCCAAACAGGTCCCAATGTTAGGTACCACATACCCGTAACTGCATATACGTAACCTATACAGAACACTACACACTTCCCTTCAGTACCAGGAGGCTGCTGGGTCCCCACACGGTACAATAATATCATGTTTAAAGAGAAAGAAAGATGCTTGGCGTGAGAACAGGGTAACTTTTGATATGAATAGTGGCACTGTACGGAAACATCTGAACATGGACCGGGGCTTTCAGAAGGTGCACCCGAGGAGAAAGACTTCACTAGCAGATGCTTGGCGTGAGAACAGGCTAACTATAGCAAGGACAAACACATATCTCTCACCCCTTCACTCTTGTCACCCTTCCTCACCCCCCACACATCACTCACCCCTTCACTCTTGTCACCCCTCCTCACCCCCCACATCACTCACCCTTCACTCTTGTCACCCTTCCTCATCCCCACACACCACTCACCCCTTCACTCTTGTCACCCCTCCTCACCCCCTATAGCAAGGACAAACACATACCTCTCACCCTTCACTCTTGTCACCCTTCCTCACCCCCACACTCACCCCTTCACTCTTGTCACCCTCCTCACCCCCTATAGCAAGGACAAACACATACCTCTCACCCCTTCACTCTTGTCACCCTTCCTCACCCCCCACACACCACTCACCCCTTCACTCTTGTCACCCTTCCTCACCCCCCCACACATCACTCACCCCTTCACTCTTGTCACCCTTCCTCACCCCCCACACATCACTCACCCCTTCACTCTTGTCACCCTTCCTCACCCCCCACACATCACTCACCCCTTCACACTTGTCACCCATCCTCACCCCCCAAAAGCAAGGACAAACACATACCTCTCACCCCTTCACTCTTGTCACCCTTCCTCACCCCCCACACACCACTCACCCCTTCACTCTTGTCACCCCTCCTCACCCCCCTATAGCAAGGACAAACACATACCTCTCACCCCTTCACTCTTGTCACCCTTCCTCACCCCCCACACATCACTCACCCCTTCACTCTTGTCACCCTTCCTCACCCCCCTATAGCAAGGACAAACACATACCTCTCACCCCTTCACTCTTGTCACCCTTCCTCATCCCCCAACACATCACTCACCCCTTCACTCTTGTCACCCTTCCTCACCCCCCACACATCACTCACCCCTTCACTCTTGTCACCCTTCCTCACCACCCACACATCACTCACCCCTTCACTCTTGTCACCCTACCTCACCCCCCACACATCACTCACCCCTTCACTTTTGTCACCCTTCCTCACCCCCCACACACCACTCACCCCTTCACTCTTGTCACCCTTCCTCATCCCCCACACATCACTCACCCCTTCACTCTTGTCACCCTTCCTCACCCCCCTATAGCAAGGACAAACACATATCTCTCACCCCTTCACTCTTGTCACCCCTTCCTCACCCCCCTCTAGCAAGGAAAACACACACATCACTCACCCCTTCCTTGGTACAGGTGCACATGACACAGGGTGATATGCGCTCGGCTGCCCCGATGTCAATATCAGTCTTGCCAACCCCACATGACACGCGCTCCTTCCACAGCTCCGGGTTGATTCCCGGCAGGTCACGGCAGGACACACGAGGGTTCCTGAAACATCAATGGGATCATCACTGTGTCTGGTTGGTGGGATGAGAAGTTTCCGCCTCCCATGTTGACAATTTCCAGAGGTCAAAAATGAGGTTAACTGGGTTCTCATGTCTGTGTTTTGGGGTTCCTGGTACAGAGAAAGGGTCAAACTACCACTGGGGTCATAAAACTCCCCCTGGAAATGCCCTGAACTCGTATGAAAGCCTAGTCAAATATGCGTGTTCTTAGGTTCTTGGTACAGAGGAAGGGTCAAACTACCACTGGGGTCATAAAACTACCCCTGGAAGTGCCCAAATCTCCTATGAAAGCCTTGTCAAATATATGTTTTCTTAGGTTCACAGTACAGATGGAGGTTCATACTACTACCAGGGTCATGAAACTACCCCTGGAAATGCCCTGAACTCCAAGGAAAGTTTTGTCAAATATATTTCTTAGGTTCACAGCACAGATGAAGGTTCAAACTACCACCAGGGTCATAAAACTACCCCCGGAAATGACCCAAACTCCTATGAAAGTCTTGTCAGATATGTTTCTCAGATTCATGGTACAGAGGAAGGTTCAAACTACCACTGGGGTCATAAAAATACCCCTGAAAATGCCTACAACTCATACGAAAGCCTAGTCAAATATATATAAGTTTTACCTGACTTCTGCACATTGAACGGAAAAACCACCCAAGAAAACCCGGATAATCTTCTCTGTGGCCTTGGGAAACAGTTGTAATGTGAGCCTGTGACCTTTAACAATATTGACCTAACCCCCAAACTGTCTCACTTACAGGAAGGGGTCAGGAAGGTCAAAGACGGACCGCTGCTCACTCTCCACATTATCACAGTTATCGCAGAGCATCTTGGCAAGCGTGACCTGCAAGAATTACACACGTTAGAATTATTACTTACGACACAAGCAAAGAACTTATTGACAGACTGGTAGAAAACACTCATTCAGACTTACATAGAGATTTAGTATACTTATTAATACACACACACTATATAAGGAAGGAAATGACTTAGAACTTATTGATAGACTTTGCAAGGAAAAAACTCACACTAACATAGAGATTTACTAGACATATTAACACACACACACTCACACTATATAAGGAAGGAAATGACTTAGAACTTATTGATAGACTTTGCAAGGATAAACTCACTCATAACAACATAGTGATTTAAAATGCCTGATAGAATGTGTTTGATAGATTATGTGTGCTTCAGTATTAGTGGACTTGAGAGGAGGAGGAGGAGGAGGAAAGGAGGGAGAGAGAGAGGAGGAAGAGAGGGAGGAAGAGAAGGTGAGGAAAGAAATGAAGAAAGGTTGAGAAAGGAAGGAGAATACCAAGAAAATAAGAAAAAAAAAATTACGTATACGATTTGACCGAGACTCACCTCAGGAGAGAGAGAGAGAGAGAGAGAGAGGAGGAAGAGGAGAAAGAAATGAAGTAAGGAGAGAGAGAGAGAGAGAGAGAGAGAGAGAGAGAGAGAGAGAGAGAGAGAGAGAGAGAGAGAGAGAGGAAGGAGAATACCAAGAAAATAAGAAAAGAGAAAAAAATTACATATACGATTTCCCTTCGCCCGAGACTCACCTTCCTTATCTCCGTCAGCTGTGGGTCGGTGAATCGTACCAAGGGGTCAGAATTTTCGTACCAGAGGCGTCACACTTCCGAAGGTTTCCGAACTGGATGCCGAGGATACAGCCGAAGGTGGGTCCTACGAGTCCTCCGTGGAGTGGCGTTTCCATTAGGCCGCCAGTGAAGAGGTCAGTATCGTCGACGCGTGCGTACGTCCGCCTCATACACTCAATGACCAGCCGTGCGATTTCCCGGTGTAGGTCATCAAAGCTTCTCACTCGCGTAAGGTTACACAGCGCTCGGTACTCATTATAAGGTTGTAGTCCATGATCGCGACCTCTCTGGATATTCAGTGATGCAAGGTCAAGCCCAGAGAACGGCCTCTTCTTGTCCTCGAATAGATGGTTCGTGACTTCATCCGTCAAGAGCTAGTCAAGCGTTTCCATGGAGACAGTTGTGAGCCCTCGGATAATTTCGTCGAGCATTCCAGGCTGGTAGAGCAGGTCTGGGTTGAAGAAGTGCTCGCTCAGCTTGACGGGAGGGTCCTGCTTGGCGAAGATTCCATCCATCCGCTCCAGGGAAGGCTTCGGCAGGGAGTGGCCGAAGCGGAAGGCTATTCCACACTCGTTGAGGACCGTAGGGTTGCAATATGCGTCGTAACCTGCCGAGGGGAGATGGAAGAGAAGGAGAGAGTGAGCTGTGTTAGAATCTGAACAGAGGAGGATGAACAACTTGCCATACGAGGACAGACTTAAGCATTTAAATCTGCACTCTCTGGGTTAGCTATTGTGTGTAACCAAAACAACACTTCTATCATGTATTTGAGGTGTATTTTACGTCATAAGGAGGTCAGAGTTTTATTTCAAAGAGCACAAGTCACCCTCAAGCTTTACGTAGCACTAGTTAGCCATCAAGCCCAGTGCCTCTTAAGCTTAGTGCCCCTTGAACATAGTGCCCTACAACCCTTAGTGGCACCCTAGAGGCTCTCACCTTCATAGTGTCCCTCTGGCAGCAGGTTAGGGCCATACAGGTTGACTGCGTTCCATCCCAGGACTCTCGGCAGCCACTCATTGTACGTCACATGTTGGTTGATGGCCGTCACGATCCGCCGAGCGTTCTGGAAGAGCTGCTCGTCGCTCCAGTGCTTGTTGAGGCGCTTGACCTCCCCAGCGACGCGGTTGTGCTCACGCATCATGAGGGTGTGAAGCGCGGTGAGACCTGGCTGCTCAGAGGCCGAGTGTCGCCTGGGAGAAAAAGTACAACAAGAAAAATAAAGATTGGATTAAAAAGAAGATGAAGAATTAGAGGAAAAAAAGGAAGAAGAATTAGAGGAAAAAAAGGAAGAAAAAGAAGAATTAGGGAAAGAAAAAGAAGAAGAAAAAGAATTAGAGGAAGAAAAGAAGAAGAAAAGAGTTAAAGGAAGAAAAAGAAGAAAAATAATTAGAGGAAGAAAGAAAAAAAATACTTAGAAGAAGAAAAAGGAAGAAGAAAAAGAATTAGAGGAAGAAAAGGAAGAAGAAAATAATTAGAGGAAGAAAAAGAAGAAAAAGAATTAGAAGAAGGAAAGGCCAAGAAAAAGAAGAATTAGAGAAAGAAAAAAGAAGAAAAAGAATTAGAGGAAGAAAAAGGAGAAAAAAAGTTAAAGGAAGAAAAAGAAGAAAAATAATTAGAAGAAGAAAAAGAAGAAGAAAAATAATTAGAAGAAGAAAAAGGAAGAAGAAAAAGAATTAGAGGAAGAAAAAGAAGAAAAAATAATTAGAGGAAGAAAAAAATATAATTAGAAGAAGAAGAATTAGAGGAAGAAAAAGAAGAAGAAAAAGAAGAAGAAAAAGAATTAGAAGAAGAAAAAGAAGAAGAAGAATTAGAGGAAGAAAAAGGACACAAAAAAGAATTAGAGGAAGAAAAAGAAGAAGAATTAGAGGAAGAAAAAGGACAAGAAAAAGAATTAGAGGAAGAAAAAGGACAAGAAAAAGAATTAGAGGAAGAAAAAGAAAAAGAAGAAGAATTAGAGGAAGAAAAAGAAGAAAAAACCAAAGAAGAAAAAAGGAAGAAGAAAAGAATTAGAGGAAGCAAAAGAAGAAAAATAATTAGAGGAAGAAAAAAAGAAAAATAATTAAAAGAAGAAAAAAGAAGAAGAAAAAAATTAGAGGAACAAAAAGAAGAAGAAAATAATTAGAGGTAGAAAAAAGAAGAAGAAAAACAATTAGAAGAAGAAAAAAGACAAGAAAAAGAAGAATTAGAGGAAGGAAAAGAAGAAAAATAATTAGAAGAAGAAAAAGAAGAAGAAAAAGAATTAGAGGAAGAAAAAAGAAGAAAAGAATTAGAGGAAGAAAAAGAAGAAGGAAAAGAATTAGAGGAAGAAAAAGAAGAAGAAAAAGAATTAGAGGAAGAAAAAGAAGAAAAGAATTAGAGGAAGAAAAAGAAGAAAAAGAAAAAGAAAAAGAATTAGAAGAAGAAAAAGAAGAAGAAAAAGAATTAGAGGAAGAAAAAGAAGAAGAAAAATAATTAGAGGAAGAAAAAGAAGAAAAATAATTAGAGGAAGAAAAAGAAGAAAAAGAATTAGAGGAAGAAAAAGAAGAAAAAGAATTAGAGGAAGAAAAAGAAGAAAAATGATTAGAGGAAGAAAAAGAAGAAGAAAAATAATTAGAAAAAGAAAAAAGAAGAAAAAGAATTAGAGGAAGAAAAGGAAGAAGAAGAAGAATTAGAGGAAGAAAAAGGACAAGAAAAAGAATTAGAGGAAGAAAAAGAAGAAGAATTAGAGGAAGAAAAAGAATTAGAGGAAGAAAAAGAAGAAGAAGAATTAGAGGAAGAAAAAGAAGAAGAAGAATTAGAGGAAGAAAAAGAAGAAGAAAAAAGAATTAGAGGAAGAAAAAGAAGAAGAAAAAGAATTAGAGGAAGAAAAAGAAGAAGAAGAATTAGAGGAAGAAAAAGAAGAAGAAAAAGAATTAGAGGAAGAAAAAGAAGAAGAAAAGAATTAAAGGAAGAAAAAGAAGAAAATAATTAGAAGAAGAAAAAGGACAAGAAAAATAATTAGAAGAAGAAAAAGAAGAAGAAAAATAATTAAGAGGAAGAAAAGGGTGTTCTGTGTATAGTGCCAAGGGTCGAGTGTAGTGCCAAGGGTGTTCTGTATAGTGCCAGGCTGTTCTATAGTGCCAAGGGTCGTGTGTAGTGCCAAGGGTGTTCTGTATAGTGCCAGGCTGTTCTATAGTGCCAAGGGTGTTCTGTATAGTGCCAGGCTGTTCTATAGTACCAAGGGTCGTGTGTAGTGCCAAGCTGTTGTATATAGTGCCAGGCTGTTCTATAGTACCAAGGGTGGTGTGTAGTGCCAAGCTGTTGTATATAGTGCCAGGCTGTTCTATAGTACCAAGGGTGGTGTGTAGTGCCAAGCTGTTGTATATAGTGCCAGGCTGTTCTATAGTACCAAGGGTGGTGTGTAGTGCCAAGCTGTTGTATATAGTGCCAGGCTGTTCTATAGTACCAAGGGTGGTGTGTAGTGCCAAGCTGTTGTATATAGTGCCAAGATGTTCTATAGTACCAAGGGTGGTGTGTAGTGCCAAGCTGTTGTATATAGTGCCAGGCTGTTCTATAGTACCAAGGGTGGTGTGTAGTGCCAAGCTGTTGTATATAGTGCCAGGCTGTTCTATAGTGCCAAGGGTCGTGTGTAGTGCCAAGCTGTTGTATATAGTGCCAGGCTGTTCTATAGTGCCAAGGGTGGTGTGTAGTGCCAAGCTGTTGTATATAGTGCCAGGCTGTTCTATAGTGCCAAGGGTGGTGTGTAGTGCCAAGCTGTTGTATATAGTGCCAGGCTGTTGTATATAGTGCCAAGATGCAGTGTGTAGTATCAGAGTGTTCTATAGTGCCAATGGTGTTGTGTATTGCCAGGGTGTGTATGGCACTCTCTGGGGACCTACCTCCTATGAAACACCTTCCTGATGGTGCCTGGCACTCATGATTCTCCTGCTCAGTGGGCAGCAGCAGCTTGCCTCTCAAGGGGTTAGGAGTGCCACGCAGCTTGCCATCCTGTTGAGTGACAATCTCTCTCTCTCTCTCTCTCTCTCTCTCTCTCTCTCTCTCTCTCTCTCTCTCTCTCTCTCTCTCTCTCTCTCTCTCTCTCTCTCTCTCTCTCTCTCTCTCATTACCCTCCATCTCTCTCTCCTTTCCTTCCCTTCCATGATAACAACAACAATACTACTACTACTACTAATACTACTACTACTACTACTACTAATAATAATAATAGTAATAATAATAACAATAACAATAACAATAACAAACCCTCACCGTTATCATTCTCAGCTGTCTCTGTTCACACTTGTCTGAGCCATAGGTGTGTGAGGCGTCCACAAATGCAGTGACCTGGTTCATCTGCTCTCGGTAACCTGGGTCAAGAAAGGTCGAGAGAGAGAGAGAGAGAGAGAGAGAGAGAGAGAGAGAGAGAGAGAGAGAGAGAGAGAGAGAAAGAAAACACACACACACACACACACACACACACATACACATACGATTTATGATTTCAAGACCAACTTAGGTAATGGTTAAGCTAAGTTAGGGTAAGTTAGGTACACACACACACACACACACCGAAGGAACAACACGTCGGCCGCTCCGCTCCTGCCCCGCTCCCTGTGCCGCGATCAGCTGATCGCCTATCGTTGTTGTGTTTACATGGGGTCTGGAAGGCATTAAGTGTCGGTTCCCGTCTCCAATAAGTGAATTCCGGAATGATGAGCAGAGAGGAGGAGCAGTTAACGTGGTCAACACCGTTACGAGGTGCAGAAGGAAGGTACGGAAGCAGTGATGAAGAAACTGAACAAAATAGGGCATTCTCTGGCTTCGCCAGCCGAGAGACAACTATTTACAAACGAATGTTAATGCTGGAAAGAAAACTGGACAAGTGGATCGGAATGATAAAAAACAGAGAGATGGAAGAATCCCAGAATAGGGAATTCCATAGAGACCTTAAAGCTAGGGTTCGGGGATTGGAGGAACGGGAGAAGCAACAGATCAAAGAGAATGAAGAGTTGAGGGGAAAAGTGGCAGAATATGAAAAGTCGATGAAAGATGGACTGGGAGAGGTTATAAAGGAAAATGAAAGTTTAAAGAAATTAGTCACCCAGGAGGAGAAAAGAGTCAGGGAGGAGGTATTGGGTGAAATGAAGACCTGGAAAGTGGAGAGTGAGAAAGCAAACGTGAATCTTAGAGAGGTAATCGAGCAACAAATGAAAGAAGATAAGGAAGATGTAGAAAAGGAAGTGGTTAAGGTAATAAAGAAAAATGAAGAACTAGTCAGGGAAGTTGCAGACAAGAAGAAGAGTGTGATAGTATTTGGTTTGAAGGAAAAGACGATCACATATAAGCCCAAAAGAGATAAAGAGGAATTGAAATCAATTAAGGACCGAATAAAAAATTTAAATGATGACGAGCAACAAAGTATTGAGGAAGAGGTGGAGAAATCCACAGGATGGGTCCTTACACAGAAGGAAAGACCAGGCCAATAAAAATAAAGTTAAGATCACAGAAGGCGGCTGAGGATATTTTGTACAGAACAACCAAATTAAAGGAAACAGAAGATTGCAAGGATATATACATAAAGAAAAATAGAAATGAAGAAGAAAGAAGGAAATGGAACGAACTACTAGCAGAGGCGAAGGAGAAGAATAATGAAAGATCTGTGGAAGAAAAGGAGATATTTTTTTGGAGAATAGTAGGGGACCGAGTCAGAAAGTGGTACACAAGAGAGAGGATAAAGAAGAACGAAAGTTAGAAAAGATAGATAAGAGTAAATGTTTAAGAGTGATGTATACAAATGTAGATGGATTAATAACTAGTAAATTGGAACTGCAAGATTTCATAAAGGAGAAAGAACCAATGATCGTATGCTTAACGGAAACAAAACTGAACGAAGCTATTAAATTAGAGATAAATAAAAACTATGATATATGGAGGAAAGATAGAATGGGCAAAGGGGGAGGTGGAGTGATGATAATGACAAAAAAGGAGTTAACAGTGAAAGCGGTAGAATACGGTGAAGGTAAAGCTGAAATTGTGAAAGTAAATGTGGAAACCAAAAACAAGGAAAGGTTGACAATTATAACCACATATGTACCACCTAGAACAAACTCTTGGTGCAAGGAAGAGCACGACACTATGATCAATGACACTATACAGAGTTTAAGCAAAATGCTAAAGGAAGACAAAAAAGTTATGCTAGTTGGTGACTTCAATTGTAAAGAGATTGACTGGGAGACATTCGAGAGTAATAGTGGAGATAACGCATGGGGATAGATTCCTAAGATTGATGATGGAGAATCTTATGATACAAAGAGTGAATGAACATACAAGATATAGAAGTGACGATGAACCGGCAAGACTGGACCTAGTACTAACAAAAGGAATATACATCAAGGATGAACTAAGGTATGGATGTCCACTGGGCAAGAGTGATCATGTAACCATAGAGATTGATACAGAAGTGGAGGTTACTAAAGAGGACGAATCTTACAAATCAAACAGGCTAAACTATATTAAGACAGACATGGAAAACCTTCGGAAGTTTTACAAGAAAGTGGAATGGGATGAGTTACTGAGAAAAAATAAAGTACAAGAAAAGTATGATATCTTTATGGAAGCCTATAACACTGGTGTCAAAAAATATGTACCCGTATACAGACCCAAAGTTAAGGGTAGGAAGGACTGGTTTAATGCCAAATGTGCAAACGCAAAAGAAAAAAGGGACAAAGCATGGAAAAGACTAAAAAGAAGGAAGAATCAAAGAAACAAAGAAGACTTCAGAATGGCGAGAAATGAATATGTGAAAATAAGGAAAGAAGAAGAAAAGGGATATGAGAAGGATATTGCGGAAAAATGCAAAGAACACCCCAAGTTGTTTTACAGATTTATAAATGGGAAGACTAAACCGAAAGAAACAATAGAAAGACTGAGAGACGGGAATGTGGAAGTCAATGACCCTAAAGGTATGGCAGAGTTATTAAATAGAAAATTCCAGCAAGTCTTTACCAAAGAAACAATCTTTATTGCGCCACAAGAGAATAAAATAGAAGTTCATATGGAAGAGATTATGGTAAACAAAGAAGAGATCCATAAATTACTGGGAGAACTAGAAGAGGGAAAAGCAGTAGGACTGGATGGAGTTTCTGGGTATATTTAAAAAAAATGTAGAGATGAATTAATTGTTCCAATATACGACATCATTAGATGCTCAGTAGCAACAGGTACGGTGCCCAATGAGTGGAGAAGGGCTGAAGTGGTCCCCATATATAAAAGTGGAAGGAAAGATGAACCTTCAAACTACAGACCCATATCCCTGACAAGTGTTTTGTGCAAAATATGTGAGAAAATAATAAAGAAGCAGTGGACTAAATTTCTAGAAGAGCATAAGTTAATTACCAGCAAACAATATGGATTTCAAAAGGGCCGATCATGTGTTACAAACTTACTCAGTTTTTACTCAAGAGTGACAGACAGAACTCAGGAAAGGGATGGATGGGTTGATTGTATTTATCTAGATTTGAAAAAGGCCTTTGACAAAGTTCCACATACAAGACTATTATGGAAACTGGAAAATAAAGGAGGATTGAAAGGAAATATGAAAAAATGGATGGCAAGCTACCTAATGGGAAGGGAGATGAGAACTGTGGTCAAGGACAGAAAATCAGAATGGAGAAATGTAGAAAGCGGAGTACCACAGGGTTCAGTATTAGCAGCGATAATCTTCCTGGTATATGTAAATGACATGGCTGAAGGAGTTAATAGCTACATAAACCTGTTTGCTGACGACGCTAAATTACAAAAACATATAAGAAACAAAGAAGATTGTGAAATATTGCAAGAAGACCTATACAAAATTTGGAAATGGAGTATGGATTGGGAGATGGAATTTAATGTGAAAAAATGTCATGTTATGGAAATGGGTAAAAGTGAAACAAGACCAATCTGGATATACAAAATGGGAAATGGTGAAACATTAAAAAAAGTGCATGAAGAGAGAGACCTGGGAGTAGTGATGAGGGATGATAATCAACCAGAGAGTCATATAAATCGGATCTTTAGAGACACATATAACTTGGTGAGAAATATTGGAGTAGCATTTAGCTACATGGACAAGGACA
>NW_026111662.1:72500-130000 GCF_024679095.1 Eriocheir sinensis
GTGTTCGGTGTGTGCGTTAGGGTGTGCCGGCAAGCTAGTCTTCACGGCATCTGTTAATTACACCTGGGACTTCGCTGAACACGCTATACTGTGATTTATACCTGATTTTTAAGTGTTATATTTGTGTTTATTATGGGATTATTATGTTCCAGTGTGTGTCATTGTTAAGTTGGGCTCCATGGCTACACACACACACACACACACACACACACACACACACACGATCACTAGTCATGTCAGTATAGTTCTGTAGATTTCGATAGGCCTTTTCCATAAGTAAACACACACACACACACACACACACACACACACACACACACACACACACACACACACACACACACACACCAATCACAAGTCATGTCAGTATAGGCCTCCCCATAGGCTCACAAGATGGTCAGAGAAAGAAAATAATAATAATAATGTCATAGTCAAAGTAGGTCATTGTGTGTATTTGGGGTCATCCTAGGTCACTCCCCCCTCCCCTCCATCCTTCCCCCCCCTGTACTGACCTCACTATCATCATCATCATCATCATTATCATTACATATGTACATATAGATAAATCTCTCTCTCTCTCTCTCTCTCTCTCTCTCTCTCACACACACACACACACACACACACACACACAGAAATATACACTTAGAAATATTAACCGTTGAAATTAAAATAAAAAAGAAAACACACACACACACACACACACACACACACACACACACACACACACACACACACACACACACACACGCCAACACTCACGTGCTTCCCAGAGGTTCCACTCGGAGTCCCTCATGTTGGTGATGTCGCGCCTGGCCCTCTCAATGCTCTCCTGAAGCATCTTGTCGGGAATGATGAAGTTGGGGCTGGCGGTCTTCCACTTCTTCAGGTCCACACCCTTGATATGCTTCCCCTGGCAGGCCATTGGGGCATTCCTGTGCATGGAGAGCTTGGTTAACTATCGCCTGGTTCTCTGTCTGTCTGCCTAGCTACCCGTGCCTTTCCTAACCAAAGCCATCCCCTCATAGTGACAATATAAGAACTTGAGAACATAAGGAGGGTGCAAGAGGCCATTGGGGTGTTCCTGTGCGTGGAGAGCTTGGTTAACTATCGCCTGGTCCTCTGTCTGTCTCCCTAGCTACCCGTCCCTTCCATAACCAAAGACTTTCCCTCGTAATTACAATATAAGAACTTGAGAACATAAGGAGGCTGCAAGAGGCCATTGGTGCACTGCTGTGGGTGGAGAACTTGGTTAACTATCACCTGGTCCTCTGTCTGTCTGTCCAGCTATCCGTCCCTTCCTTAACCCAAAACATTCCCTCATAATGGCAACACATGCATAGACGTAACACATAGCTCGTCACATAAAAACACACACACACATCTATCCAACATTCACGTTCTATCTATCTATGTAACTATTTTCAAACAGGCGATCTGGCGCTCAGAGATGCTTAAGAATACAAGCTTAAAACTATCGTAAACACACTTATTAAAACAGCACATACTGACTCATACAGAACCTCATAGTTTGACCGTCATTCTCATACTTACAGGAAGGAATCAGCCTCCAGCATGACCTTGGGCTGGACGTGCTGGAGCTTGTCACTGCTGTCGCAGATCACACGTCCCAGGCTGGTCTTGCAGAGCTCGTAAAGTTGTTCTGAAAGTGTTTATTGAACGTACGTGAGCCAAAAATTGACTTGGTATATCTTTAAATACTATCTAGATATATGTTATTGGTGACGCAGGAAAATATTTAGGTTGGGAATCTTAACCAGGTAGCAGCGACGGGCCAAATTTGTGTCTTTACCGTGTAGCAGCGACAGGCCAAATTTGTGGCTGTAGCAGCGACAGGCCAAATTTGTGGCTTTACCGTGTAGCAGCGACGGGCCAAATTTGTGGCTTTACTGTGTAGCAGCGACGGGCCAAATTTGTGGCTTTACCGTGTAGCAGCGACGGGCCAAATTTGTGGCTTTACTGTGTAGCAGCGACGGGCCAAATTTGTGGCTTTACCGTGTAGCAGCGACGGGCCAAATTTGTGGCTTTACTGTGTAGCAGCGACGGGCCAAATTTGTGGCTTTACCGTGTAGCAGCGACGGGCCAAATTTGTGGCTTTACTGTGTAGCAGCGACGGGCCAAATTTGTGGTTTTACCGTGTAGCAGCGACGGGCCAAATTTGTGGCTTTACCGTGTAGCAGCGACGGGCCAAATTTGTGGCTTTACCATCTAGCAGCGACGGGCCAAATTTGTGCCATGATATAACACCCCCCAAAAGATGATACATAAACTGATCACAAATGCTTTGATATATATTATGAAATGGTTTGTATGGATGATGATTTTCCTCATTTTTCTTGCTTAGAAGGACCATTCAGAAACATGGTACCCGCTGTTACCGGGTTAAACACTTCTCTAAACACACACACACACACGCACACACACAGACCGATGCTTAATTTACGATGTTTTTGTTTGTATCTATGTATATGATGTTTTGATAGCAATAAATATTTACTTACTAATCTACACACACACACACACACACACACACACACACACACACGCGTACCCTTAGTGAATGAGGAGGGCGGGATGTCGTCCTCATACCAGTAACGATCGCCTCGCCTCAGGTGGTGGAACTGGCGACCAATCAAACAGCCAAACGTGGGCCCGACCAGCGCTCCACAGTTTGGCTTTTCCGCGAGTCCACCGGTGAAGAGATCCACATCATCCACATGCCTGGGAGATGGATGAGAGTTACCACATTGTTAGTAGAGGTTGTAGTAGTATTTGCAAGGCATTGTTAGTCTAGTGCAGGATAACAAAGGCCTTTCCCAATGTCTCCATCTTGAAGGGAAAGGCATCTTGTATTCTCAGGGCTAAAAAATATATAAGAAATTGTGTTAACAGAGAAATGTATGGGGGTTAAGATCACAGACTTAAGGCTTTGATACAAGGCTTCCTTACTTATAAATCCCTTGTAGTTTCTTGGTGTTTTCCAGGGCAACGACATCACTGAGGTCTTGGAAGGAGACAGCTTTCAGGAGGCAGCTAACATTAACCTAGGACAGACCTGACCTAACCCACTACCTCCTTGCTATCATATTAAATCCATAAGAACTTAAGACTGTACATAACGGTCTGACAGCTAACATTAACCTGGGACAGACCTGACCTAACCCACTACCTCCTTGCTATCATATTAAATCCATAAGAACTGAAGACCTTACATAACGGTCTGACAGCTAACGTTAACCTTGGACAGACACAGACTAGCCGGAACACACTATAAACACTGCTTTCGGCTTCAGGGACATTCTCTAGTGCAGAACAACATAGGCATTTCCCAACAAGCAAACTGAAGCTACCAATACAAGGCTTCCTTACTTATAAATCCCTTGTAGTTTCTTGATGTTTTCCGGGGCAGTGACGTCACTCAGGCCTTGGAAGGAGGCAGCTTTCGGGAGGCCGCAGAGGTGCCTCCAGCGGTTGTATCCAGCGATGCCGTGGTCACGCCCCTGCTGCAGGATCTGTGCCGCCAGGTCCAGGCTAACACCTGATAGATAGATAGATAGATATTGAAAGATATAAAGAGATATATGACCAGCAATAGGTAATACACACACACACACACACACACACACACACACACACACACACACACACACACAGAGGAGGAGACAAGGAAAAAGAAGAGGAGGAGGAAGAGGAGAGAAGAAGAGGAGGAGGAGGAAAGCAAAGAGGAAAAAGATGCAGAAGATAAAGCAAAAGAGGAGGAGGAGGAGGAGGAGGAAGAGAAAGAAGAAGAACAAGAACAAGAAGAAAAAGAGGAGGAGGAAGAACAAGAAGGTGATGCAGAAAATGTAGAAGAGGAAGAAGAGGAGGAGGAGGAGGAGGAGGAGGAAGAGGAGGAAGAAGAACAAGAACAAGAAGAAAAAGAGGAGGAGGAAGAACAAGAAGAAGAAGATGATGCAGAAAAGGAAGAAGAGGAGGAGGAGGAGGAGGAGGAGGAGGAGGAGGAGAAAGAAAAACAGACACACGTACACATCACACTAAATACACACAATAAAAATAAAATAATAATAATTCAAATAAAATGAAGAACAAAAAATATAAAAATCCCTATATACCCACCCCACCATACCCCCATACCCACCAGTCTTAGCGTCCTCGAACATCTTGCTGGTCATGGCTTCGGAAATGGCCATGTCCTCGTTCTGGGCGTGGGAGCTGACCATCCCCTCAAGGATCTCGTCGAACTTGCCTCGCTCGTAAAGGTCGAAGGGTGCGTAGAAGGTGCTGGCAATGGGGCGTTCCTTGACCTTCTGACCCTGTGGCGGGGGAGGAAGAGGAGGAGGAGGAGGAGGAGGACGAGGAGGAAGAGGAGGAGGAGGAGGAGGAGGATGGTTGGTTAGCATGAGTGAATTTGAGAAGGAAGAGGAATAAGAGATGGAGGGGGTGGAGAGGAGGAGGAGGAGAAGGAGGAGGAGGAGAAGGAGGAGGAGGAAGAGGAGGAGGAGGAGGAGGAGGAGGAGGAGGAGGAGGAGGAGGAGGAGGGTTGGTTAGCATGAGTGAATTTGAGAAGAAGAAAGAGGAATAAGAGGAGGAGGGGGTGAAGAGGAGAAGGAGGAGGAGAAGGAGGAGGAGGAGGAGGAGGAGGAGGAGGAGGAGGAGGAGGAGGAGGAAGAGGAGGAGGAGGAGGAAGAGGAGGAGGAGGAGGAGGAGGAGGAAGAGGAGGAGGAGGAGGAAGAGGAGGAGGAGGAGGAGGAGGAGGAGGAGGAGGAGGAGGGTTGGTTAGCATGAGTGAATTTGAGGAGAAGAAGAAGAAGGAGGAGGAGGAGGAGGAGGAGGAGGAGGAGGAGGAGGAGAAGGATGATTGGTTAGCATGAGTGTTTGTCTCTACCTGTCCTAGTAAACACAACACCAGCCCCCCCTAGACAACACATGCAACACTAGAATCACTTACTGTCTCTCTATCATATCCTGTCCCCATATAAACAGCACACAGTTTGTCTCTACCTGTCCTAGTAAACACAACACCAGCCCCCACACAGCACTCACAACACTAGAATCACTTACTGTTTCTCTATCATATCCTGTCCCCATATAAACAGCACACAGTTTGTCTCTAACTGTCCTAGTAAACACAACCCCCCTCCACACACACACACACACACACACACACACACACACACACACACACACACACATATGCAACACTAGAATCACTTACTGTTTCTCTATCATATCCTGTCCCCATATAAACAGCACACAGTTTGTCTCTACCTGTCCTAGTAAACACAACCCCCCTCCACACACACACACACACACACACACACACACATATGCAACACTAGAATCACTTACTGTTTCTCTATCATATCCTGTCCCCATATAAACAGCACACAGTTTGTCTCTAACTGTCCTAGTAAACACAACCCCCCTCCACACACACACACACACACACACACACACACACACACACACATATGCAACACTAGAATCACTTACTGTTTCTCTATCATATCCTGTCCCCATATAAACAGCACACAGTTTGTCTCTACCTGTCCTAGTAAACACAACCCCCCTCCACACACACACACACACACACACACACACACATGCAACACTAGAATCACTTACTGTTGTGCCGTGTATTTCGTCGCCTCCTCGGAAATGAGTGCAATTCTGGATATGTTCTTTGCGACAACCTTGGTCTTGTGCGAGGCGGCCATGAACCAGGCGGGGGTACCAGGGACCTGCCGCGCCCCTGTGGCGGAATAATGATAATAATAATAGTGAGAGTAGTATTAGTGATGAGAAGGGAAGGGAAGGGATGGAGTGTGTGATTGAGATTGGGTTAGAATATTTAGTAGTAGAAAGGGAAGGGAAGGGAAGTGATGGGAAAAGAAGGGAAGGGAAGGGATGGGAAAAGAAGGAACGGAAGGAAGGGAAGGAAGGAAGAAGGAAAGGAAGGGATGGAGTGTGTGATTGAGATTGGGTTAGAATATTTAGTAGTAGAAACGAAGGGAAGGAAGGGAAGGAAGTGATGGGAAAAGAAGGGACGGGAAGGGAAGTGATGGGAAAAGAAGGAACGGAAGGAAGGAAGGAAGGGAAAAGAAGGGAAGGGAAGGGAAGGGATGGAGTGTGTGATTGAGATTGGGTTAGAATATTTAGTAGTAGAAAGGGAAGGGAACGGAAGGGAAGGGAAGTGATGGGAAAAGAAGGGAAGGGAGGGGATGGAGTGTGTCATTGAGATTGGGTTAGAATATTTAGTAGTAGAAAGGGAAGGAAGGAAGGAAAGGAAGTGATGGGAAAAGAAGGAAGGGAAGGAAGGGAAGGGATGGAGTATGTGATTGAGACTGGGTTAGAATATTTAGTAGTAGAAAGGAAGGAAGGAAGGAAGGAAGGGAAAAGAAGGAAGGGAAGGAAGGGAAAGGAAGGGACGGAAGGAAGGAAGGAAGAAAGGAAGGAAATGGAAGGATGGGAAGTGAAGGGAAAAGAAGGGAAAGGAAAGGAAGTGAAGGGAAAAGAAGGGAAGAGAAAGGAAGGGAAGGGAAGGGATGGGAAAAGAAGGGAAGGGAAGGGAAGGGAAGGGAAAAGAAGGGAAGGGAAGGGAAGGGATGGAGTGTGTGATTGAGATTGGGTTAGAATATTTAGTAGAAAGGAAGGGAAGGAAGGAAGGGAAGTGTTGGGAAACGAAGGGAAGGGAAGGGATGGAGTATGTGATTGAGATTGGGTTAGAATATTTAGTAGTAGAAAGGGAAGGGAAGGGAAGGGAAGGGATGGGAAAAGAAGGGAAGGGAAGGGATGGAGTATGTGATTGAGACTGGGTTAGAATATTTAGTAGTAGAAAGGGAAGGAAGGAAGGAAGGAAGGAAAAGAAGGAAGGAAGGAAGGGAAAGGAAGGGACAGGAAGGAAGGGAAAGGAAGGAAGGAAATGGAAGGATGGGAAGTGAAGGAAAAGAAGGAAAGGAAAGGAAGTGAAGGGAAAAGAAGGAAGAGAAAGGAAGGAAGGGAAGGATGGGAAAAGAAGGAAGGAAGGAAGTGAAGGGAAAAGAAGGGAAGAGAAAGGAAGGAAGGAAGGGATGGGAAAAGAAGAGGAAGGAAAGGAAGGAAGGAAATGGAAGGGATGGGAAGTGAAGGAAAAGAAGGAAAGGAAAGGAAGGAAGGGAAGGGAAGGAAGAGAAAGGAAGGAAGGAAATGGAAAAATAAAATATAGAGAAGGAGGAGGAAGAGGAGGAGAAGAAAGAGAAGGAAAAGAATGGAGGAAACACACACACACACACACACACACACGCGCCCCCACACACACACACCCACACACACACAAACCCGCCCCCCCCAACACACACACACACACACACAAAACCTCCCCCCCCTACACACACACACACAAAAAAAAAAAAAAATAAATAAATAAATAAATAAATAAATAAAGTTAAGATCACAGAAGGCGGTTGAGGATATTTTGTACAGAACAACTAAATTAAAGGAAACAGAAGATTGCAAGGATATATACATAAAGAAAAATATAAATGAAGAAGAAAGAAGGAAATGGAACGAACTACTAGCAGAGGCGAAGGAGAAGAATAATGAAAGATCTGTGGAAGAAAAGGAGATATTTTTTTGGAGAATAGTAGGGGACCGAGGCAGAAAGTGGTACACAAGAGAGAGGATAAAGAAGAACCAAAGTTAGAAAAGATAGATAAGAGTAAATGTTTAAGAGTGATGTATACAAATGTAGATGGATTAATAACTAGTAAATTGGAACTGCAAGATTTCATAAAGGAGAAAGAACCAATGATCGTATGCTTAACGGAAACCAAACTGAACGAAGCTATTAATTAGAGATAAATAAAAACTATGATATATGGAGGAAAGATAGAATGGGCAAAGGGGGAGGTGGAGTGATGATAATGACAAAAAAGGAGTTAACAGTGAAAGTGGTAGAATACGGTGAAGGTAAAGCTGAAATTGCGAAAGTAAATGTGGAAACCAAAAACAAGGAAAGGTTGACAATTATAACCGCATATGTACCACCCAGAACAAACTCATGGTGTAAGGAAGAGCACGACACTGTGATCAATGACACTATACGGAGTTTAAGCAAAATGCTAAAGGAAGACAAAAAAGTTATGCTAGTTGGTGACTTCAATTGTAAAGAGATTGACTGGGAGACATTCGAGAGTAATAGTGGAGATAACGCATGGGGAGATAGATTCCTAAGATTGATGATGGAGAATCTTATGATACAAAGAGTGAATGAACATACAAGATATAGAAGTGACGATGAACCAGCAAGACTGGACCTAGTACTAACAAAAGGAATATACATCAAGGATGAACTAAGGTATGGATGTCCACTGGGCAAGAGTGATCATGTAACCATAGAGATTGATACAGAAGTGGAGGTTACTAAAGAGGACGAATCCTACAAATCAAACAGGCTAAACTATATTAAGACAGACATGGAAAACCTTCGGAAGTTTTACAAGAAAGTGGAATGGGATGAGTTACTGAGAAAAAATAAAGTACAAGAAAAGTATGATATCTTTATGGAAGCCTATAACACTGGTGTCAAAAAATATGTACCTGTATATAGACCCAAAGTTAAGGGTAGGAAGGACTGGTTTAATGCCAAATGTGCAAACGCAAAAGAAAAAAGGGACAAAGCATGGAAAAGACTAAAAAGAAGGAAGAATCAAAGAAACAAAGAAGACTTCAGAATGGCGAGAAATGAATATGTGAAAATAAGGAAAGAAGAAGAAAAGGGATATGAGAAGGATATTGTGGAAAATGCAAAGAACAGCCCAAGTTGTTTTACAGATTTATAAATGGGAAGACTAAACCGAAAGAAACAATAGAAAGACTGAGAGACGGGAATGTGGAAGTCAATGACCCTAAAGGTATGGCAGAGTTATTAAATAGAAAATTCCAGCAAGTCTTTACCAAAGAAACAATCTTTATTGCGCCACAAGAGAATAAAATAGAAGTTCATATGGAAGAGATTATGGTAAACAAAGAAGAGATCCATAAATTACTGGGAGAACTAGAAGAGGGAAAAGCAGTAGGACCGGATGGAGTTTCTGGGTATATTTTTTAAAAAATGTAGAGATGAATTAATTGTTCCAATATACGACATCATTAGATGCTCAGTAGCAACAGGTACGGTGCCCAATGAGTGGAGAAGGGCTGAAGTGGTCCCCATATATAAAAGTGGAAGGAAAGATGAACCTTCAAACTACAGACCCATATCCCTGACAAGTGTTTTGTGCAAAATATGTGAGAAAATAATAAAGAAGCAGTGGACTAAATTTCTAGAAGAGCATAAGTTAATTACCAGCAAACAATATGGATTTCAAAAGGGCCGATCATGTGTTACAAACTTACTCAGTTTTTACTCAAGAGTAACAGACAGAATTCAGGAAAGGGATGGATGGGTTGATTGTATTTATCTAGATTTGAAAAAGGCCTTTGACAAAGTTCCACATACAAGACTATTATGGAAACTGGAAAATAAAGGAGGATTGAAAGGAAATATGAAAAAATGGATGGCAAGCTACCTAATGGGAAGGAGATGAGAACTGTGGTCAAGGACATAAAATCAGAATGGAGAAATGTAGAAAGCGGAGTACCACAGGGTTCAGTATTAGCACCGATAATCTTCCTGGTATATGTAAATGACATGGCTGAAGGAGTTAATAGCTACATAAACCTGTTTGCTGACGACGCTAAATTACAAAAACATATAAGAAACAAAGAAGATTGTGAAATATTGCAAGAAGACCTATACAAAATTTGGAAATGGAGTATGGATTGGGAGATGGAATTTAATGTGAAAAAATGTCATGTTATGGAAATGGGTAAAAGTGAAACAAGACCAATCTGGATATACAAAATGGGAAATGGTGAAACATTAAAAAAAGTGCATGAAGAGAGAGACCTGGGAGTAGTGATGAGGGATGATAATCAACCAGAGAGTCATATAAATCGGATCTTTAGAGACACATATAACTTGGTGAGAAATATTGGAGTAGCATTTAGCTACATGGACAAGGACATGATGAGAAGGCTAATCACTACCATGATTAGACCAAAATTAGAATATGCAGAGGTAGTGTGGTCCCCCCATAAGAAGAAGCATATAAAGAAACTAGAAAGAATACAGAGGATGGCATCAAAAATGGTCCCAGAGTTGGAGGGATTAATATACGAGGAAAGATTAAAGGAAATGAACTTAACAACACTGGAACAAAGAAGAGAAAGGGAGACCTAATCCAAATTTATAAATTATTAAACAAAATAGATGAAGTAGATAATGAAGAACTGCTACTAACAGAAGGAAACATAAGCAGAAATACAAGAGGACACAGTAAAAAATTGAGAAAGGGGAGATGCTTGAGAGACACAAAGAAGTATAGCTTCCCGCAAAGAAATGTAGAGGTTTGGAACAGTCTGAGCGAGGATATAGTATCAGCGAGGAGTGTGCAAAGCTTTAAAGATAAGTTGGATAAATGCAGACACGGAGACGGGACCACACGAGCATAATGCCCAGGCCCTGTAAAACTACAACTAGGTAAATACAACTAGGTAAATACACACACACACCTTTTTTTTTAAAATGCAAATTGGAGTGGGCTGTACAAAGCCAAAAGTACCCAAGACAAGTGGGAGGAGTTTTAAAGCTGTACAAAGAAGCCGAGAATAGATATGTCCCTGAGGTAACCAAAAGGATGTTGGTAAAAAGGAGAGGTTTAACAAAAGATGCGAGGCAGCTAGAAAAAGAAAGGAGGAAGCCTGGAAGGGATGGAGGAGACGAAGAAGAATCAACGCGTGGAACAATTTCAAACAAGCAAGGAATGAATATACAAAGATTAGAAGAGAAGAAAAACGGAAATATGAAAAAGATATAATCGATAAATGCAAAGACCAACCTAAATTATTTTATAGACATGTGAACGGCAAATTAAAGAATTGAGAAACAATCAATAAACTGAAATTGGATGGAACTACATATGAAGCCCCAGCAGAGATGGCAGAAGTGATGAACAACTGCTTTCATAGAGTTTTCACAAAGGAAGACGAATTCGTACAACCACCGGGCCAGGAAAGAGGAAGGGTTATGCAGGAGATACAGTTAACGGTGCAGGAGGTCAAGGAAAGCTTGAACAAGCTGGATGTAAGAAAGGCGACAGGGCCGGATGAAGTGTCAGGCTGGATCCTGAAAGAATGTAGTGAGCAACTTGCAGAGAAACTGCACTCCATAATGAGCACCTCGCTGAGTGAAGGAAGGGTACCACAAGATTGGAAGAGAGCAAACATAGAACCAATTTATAAAGGAGGAGAGAGAGAGGACCCATTAAATTACAGACCGGTATCACTCACTAGTGTGGTTGCGAAGATATGTGAGAGGTTAGTTAAAAACAGGTGGTCGGATTTTTGGGTAAGTGAGAGAATTATCTCAGATTGCCAGTTTGGATTCAGGAGGGAGATCGTGTGTCACCAACTTGTTGTGTTACTACTCAAGGGTGACAGATTTAATGCAAGAGAGAGACGGCTGGGGGGATGGAGTGTACCTGGATTTGAAAAAGACATTTGACAAAGTACCGCACAGAAGACTAATTTGGAAAATTAAAAATAGGGGTGGAGTTGGTCATGGACTGATTAAGTGGCTGGAGGACTTCCTAACTAACAGGGAAATGAGGACAATAATCAAGGACAAGGTATCCAACTGGTGCCCAGTGAGGAGTGGGGTCACACAAGGTTTGGTGCTGGCACCAATAATGTTTGCTGTTTATATAAATGATATGGTGGAAGGAGTGACCAGCCATGTGAGATTGTTTGCAGATTATGCAAAGCTATTGAGACGAGTCAATGATGTGAAAGACTGTGAGGCATTGCAGAGGAACCTGGACAAAATATGGGAGTGGAGTGGTACATGGCAGATGGAATTCAACCTTGGGAAATGTAAAAAAATAGAGTTTGGTAGGAGTGGTAGAAGATGTGAATATGATTATAAGATGGGAAGTGAGATAATATGCAGAGGAATGGAAGAAAAAGATTTGGGAGTGACTATCTCTGAGAACATGTCACCAGAGAAACACATCAACAGGATAACGGGACAAACTATGAATTTGCTGAAGAACATAAGGACGGCATTTGTGTATTTGGACGAAGAGATGATGAAGAAAATAATAGTTACAATGATAAGGCCAAGGCTGGAGTATGCAGCAGTGGTCTGGTCTCCTCATGAAAAGAAGAACATAAGAAAGCTGGAAAGAGTACAGAGAATGGCAACTAAGATAACATAAGAACATAAGAACATTGGAGTCTGCAAGAGGCCGGTAGGCCTGTACGAGGCAGCTCCTCTGAACCTAAGCTCCTGTGTAGCTCCCGTGTATCTAACCCCACCTAATAATCACTGTCCATGAATTTATCCAATCTATTTTTTAATGTGACAGTTGTATTGGCACTTATAACATGACTGCTAAGCCTATTCCACTCATCCACCACCCTGTTTGTAAACCAATTTTTGCCTATGTCCCTGTTGAATCTGAATTTATCCAGTTTAAACCCATTACTTCGTGTCCTACCCAATTTTCTTACCTACAAAACCTTATGAATGTCTCCCTTATTAAAGCCCTTCATCCATTTATAAACCTCGATCATGTCTCCACGCACCCTTCGCCTTTCTAGAGAATGCAAGTTTAACTGTTTGAGTCTTTCCTCGTATGGCAAGTTTCTCAACCCCTGAATCATCTTAGTCATCCTCCTCTGCACCGATTCTAATATTTTGATATCCATTCTATAGTAGGGTGACCAGAACTGAACCACATAGTCAAGATGAGGTCTAACTAATGCTAAATATAGTTTGAGGAAGACTTCGGGGCTTCTGTTGCTTACGCTCCTTGAAATTAATCCCAGCACCCTATTTGCTCGATTTCTAGTTTGAATGCATTGTGCCCTTGGATGGAGATCAGAGATAGTACCAGAACTTAAGGATCGGACTTACGAGGAGAGACTCAATAGCATGGGGCTCACAACCCTGGAGAGAAGAAGAGAAAGAGGAGACCTGATAGCGGTGTACAGGGTGGCGAGCTGGGTGGAGAATCTGGACAGAGAGGACCTGTGTGTGTGGAGTGAGAGAGAAAAGAGAGGACATGGAAAGGAGTTGAGGGCGACCACGTGCAGGCGAGATGTGAAAAAGTTTAGCTTCCTAAACAGAAGCATTGAGGTGTGGAATGGACTGGAGGAGGAGGTGGTTTGTGCAAGAAACATTCATGATTTTAGGAAAAGTTGGATAGGAGCGGATATGGAGACGGGACAGCGCGAGCTCCTTTCCCGTATGTCACAACTAGGTAAATACAACTAGGTGGACACACACACACACACACACACACACACACACACACACACACACACACACACCGCTCCGGTAGCTCAATCGGTAGAGCGCTGCACTGCAAGTCTTCACGGCCAAACAGGCGGCGGTTCGAGCCCCGCTCAGGCCAGATTCTTTCCGTTGACTAGGAGTGGTTACTGTCCCCCCTTGAGCAAGGGGGATGGGTTGTGGTGTGTGAGGTCTTGGCAGTACCCAGAGATCGACAATAATGAGCACTTACTCACGTTGGGAGGGTACCTGCTGGCGAAAGCCAGTCCAACTCGTGATCAGGCCGTGGTGAATTACAAACACACACACACACACACACACACACACACACACACACACACACACACACACACACACACTTTAAGGCACTCTGAATAGGGGCCCCAAAACCCCTTCCAGGCTGCCGGCACTTCCCTTGAGGCTCTGGAACAAGCACTGCAGACAGA
Source organism: Eriocheir sinensis (assembly GCF_024679095.1). Taxonomy (NCBI): domain Eukaryota; kingdom Metazoa; phylum Arthropoda; class Malacostraca; order Decapoda; family Varunidae; genus Eriocheir; species Eriocheir sinensis. The sequence goes on from NW_026111662.1 coordinate 86,340, forward strand.
CAGACACACACACCTCACCCTTGGGACCTAAGATGACCTCCACAAACACGTGACATGACCCTCACAAACCTAACAGGACTAGTTTTTTTTATATACTTGATACTTATATTTTACCTGAAATGACACACAAACACCAATAATGTTCATAATATATATAAATGATATGCCAAAGGGTATAAAAAGTTATATGAGCCTTTTTGCAGACGATGCAAAATTAATAAGGAAAGTGTAGATGGAGGAAGACTGTCAAGAACTGCAAAAAGACCTGGACGGAGTGTATAGAAGGAGCCAGTTATGGGAGATGGAATTTAATGCAAACAAATGCCATGTTATGGAAATGGGGAAAAGTATAAAAAGACCAAGGAAGACATACAGGATGGGAGAAGAAAACTTAAAGTTAGCACATGAAGAAAAAAGATTTGGGAGTAACAATGCAAGACACACCATCCCCAGAAAAGCACATAAACAAGTTATTTGGAGAAACCTACAGGATAATGCAAAATATAAGGGTTGGATTATAGACTTTTTAACGGAGAGAAATGAGAACAGTAATCAAGAGCAATAAATCAAGCTGGGCGGAAGTGACCAGTGGAGTCCCCCAAAGATCGGTGCTGGCTCCGATTATGTTTGCAATATATATAATTGACATGACAGAAGGGGTGACAAGCTATATGAATATGTTTGCTGATGATGCTAAACTAATGAGGAGGGTGGCTAATGAAGAAGACTGTGTAGCCTTGAGTCAGGATTTCGATAGAATAAGCGAATGGTCACGCAAATGGGAAATGACATTCAATACAGAGAACTGTAGTGTGATGGAGTTTGGTAAGAGCAGTAGACGGATATTGGGGAACTACTCTCTGAGTAATGAAAGAATCATGAAAAAAACAGAAGAATAAGGATCTGGGAGTGACAATAACAGACAAGTTATCCTTTGGGAAGCATATAAATTGGATAACTGGGGAAACATACAATCTTCTTAGAAACATAAAAGCAGTATTTACATATCTAGACGAAGAGACGGTGAAGAAACTAATAACATCGGTGATACGTCCAAGACTGGAATATGCAGCGTTAGTGTGGTCACCTACATTGAAGAAAGAAATTAGAAAGTTGGAAAGAATACAGAGAGCAGCGACCAAACTACCGGAAACTTTGAGAGAACACACTTACCCCCCGGTCTCACAGACGCCGAATCACAAAAAAATCGTAGCACCTCGGGAGACAGCGTTTTCCCCGAATCACTACGAAAATTTGTTTATCTTTTCATCTCGAGGCGTTCGGTCGACCTCGAGGGCATATTCCCCGAAGTACACCGAATTATTTCCCGAAGTGCTACGACGTACTACAATATGCTACGATGTACTATGATTTCACCCTGATTTTCTCCCGAAGTACGCCGAGTTTTGGAGCCGAAGTACTACGAAGTATCACGAACCACACCAACTGTCCCGATTTGTAAGTACGAAGTACTACAATGTACGACGAACTACACCGATAACTCCGGATCTACTACGAGTTTCAAATCTCCTCCAAGAATTTGCTCCCGATTTTGAGCAAAAGACACACCCCAGCATCATCACGACCAGGTTGGGGCTCTGTGTCCAAGTGGATTGGTGACGCAAGAGGGCTGGAGGAGGGGGTGTCTCCCCGGTAGCAGACGATGACCTCTTCTTGGATCGTCCCTTCACTTTCTTGGCAGGTTGTTCTTGAGTGTCTTCTTGTTGCTCATCATCATCAGGAGAGGCAGCAGCGGCAGCAGAAGACCTTTTCTTCTTGTCTTGTCCCTTCTCGTCCTTTTTTGGTTCCATTGTGATGTGACGCGACTCCTGCAAATTGGAAAAGACTGATTGATGTGCAAAATGCTTGCCTTTTAATACTCTTCCCAAATTCGTAATAGGGTAAGGTGGGGTAAGTTGCCCCCCTTAAGAGAGATTGCCTGTTGTAGCCACATTTTTGAAATAGAATTAAAAAAAAAAAAGATCTGTTGAAAGCTTAGGCTAAGGCCTATCTATGGTATATATCATATCCACTCATTATGATTTACACCTTTCTATAATGACAATTTAAAAAAATAATAAGGGGCTTCTTACCCTGCATGTGGGGTAAACGCCCACTGGGTAGGCCTTCTACCCCACTCTGGCTTACAATAATAAAACTCACAGAAACATAAGGAAAATAGTTTTTCACTTTATAAAAATATAATATGTATTCCTTTTTTGAAAACTATACCCTATAAATCTCTCTTGATGTGAAATATAGGAACACAGTCATATTTGTGTCTCCTAATGAACAGAATGTAAAACTAAACAATTAATTAATTTTCCAAAAGGTATCCCTTCTTTAGACTAGTAATATTAGACAGCTTCCTTTCTTCTGAATTTTGTAACAAAAGGAACATCTACTTTCATGAAAAATATATGGAACTAAATATTCAATTAATTTGATAAAATATGTCCTTTCTGTTGAATATTGATATCTGAAACAGTTAAAAACACCAACTTCCTTATAGTCTCAAACTCAAAAGTGTTCACTTATGGATGCCTTTCAAAAACTTAAACAAATTATATTTAAAGCAATACTGTAATGCCTAATCAGACTGGCAGTTTTGACATACGTACAGATCTAGGCCTACTCCAATTGTACATTCCGCATGTACTCATACCTTTATACATGTCCCGAGGGAGACAAGAAGGGGTGGTGGTGTTGGGATCTTTCTTTCGAATTCTTTTAAGAAGATTCAGAGAAAAGCACCAGAAAGGTGGGACACCTTTGAATTAGTGCAAGTCATCTGTGAAATTGATAGAAGGAAATGCACCTTTATTGTGGTGTATCGACCTCCGGATACAAGAGCAGAGGTCTTTATTGATGAATTTCGCACATTTTTGGAGTCTGTGGATATGGTGAGTGCAAATGTGTTCATCCGTGGTGACTTTAATCTATGGATTGATGATCCTGAAAATTCTTCTGCCATGGCCTTCATTGAGATGATGGACAGTTTCAACCTGATTAATAAAGTGAACGAGATGACTTCTTTAGGGGGTCATGTGCTAGACTTGGTTTTCAGCGATATAGACGGTGATCTAGTGCAAGGGGTGTGTTGATGAAATATGTTGTATGTCCCCGGTGCATAAATTGGTAACCTTTGAAATTTCATACGTGAGGGAAGCAGTGCAGAGAAAAAAGATTACGTTCAGATTGCGAAAGAATTTTCAACCAGAAATACTGATTAACTCTGTAATACAGGAAATTACTATTAATTGTCGTGAAATCTGTGAACATGGCTCGGTGTTACGTGGAAATTGTGCTACCTGCCTGGTTAAGCTATATAATGGTTTAGCTAAAGATGAGTATAACAGCCTCTGTCCTCTGAGTGAAAAGGAGATAGTGTTGAGAGATCATGCACCTTGGTTTAATGTGGAAATACTGTGGGCAAAAAGAGAGAAGAAAAAAGAAAGACTGTGGCTTATGCAAAAACAGATGAGGAAAGAAGAGCATACCAGGAGGCGAGAAACAAAGAAAATCGGCTTGTGATAAAACGGAAAAAGAATACTATCGGAATAAGGTTGTGGAGGCTGGGCCGAACATCAATAAATTATATAAGGTGCTTGACAGTTTGAGTGGAAACAGAAAGGTTAACAAGCTTCCGGATGGTTTCTCGGATGAAGTGCTGGCAAATAAGTTTTTAGACTTTTTTGACAAGAAAATTGAGAAAGTTATCATGAACTTTAGAGGCGACCACGGTTACCATGGATCCGCTGTGGAAACTCCAGTCCCTGAAATAAAGTTAACAAGCTTTCAACAAGTGGATGTGGCTGTAGTGAAAACTATCATACACAGGTGAACCTGACGTACTGTGATGGTGATTCCTTGCCGATAAGTGACATCATTAAGAGTGGAAACTTTAGTGATTTCTTAAATATTATGACTGTGATGGTTAACACTAGTATCGAAAACAAGACTTTCCCTGAGAGTGAGAAAGCGGCGATCGTGAAACCTATCGTTAAAGGTAAACTGGACCCACAGTGTTTAGTTCCTCTAGACCAGTATCCAACTTGACGTTTCTATCCAAGATACTTGAAAATGTGATCTTAAATCAGCTAATGGAGCATTTGCTAGTGGTGCAGGCTTTACCGGATAATGAATCTGCCTACAAGAGGCTTTACTCAACTGAAACTACTCTCTGTTTGGTGGTAAACAACTTGCTTGTGCTTATGGATGAAGGGAAGTGTGGTGTTCTGATTTTGTTAGACTTGAGTGCTGCGTTTGACACGGTGGAGCACAGTCTATTGCTTCGGGATTGTAAGAATATTGGAATTGAGGGTGGCGCGCTGGATTATCTGAGGAGTTACCTTGAGAACAGAACTTACTGTGTGCAAATAGGTAAATCGTTCTCCACTCATAAACTTTTGCAAAGAGTAGTCCCCCAGGGAAGTGTACGGGGTCCAATTTTATTGTGTTTATACTATTGGTCTTTCACATTTGCTAAGAAGGCATGAAGTTGACTTTAAACTGTATGCTGATGATACACAGTTCTATTTGTCGCTGAGTGATGTGGAAAACACTGAAGATAAGCTGAGCAGAATTATGGATGATGTCGGGAAATGGATGAATTCTAAGCAACTGAAGCTGAATGAGGATAAAACTGAATGTTTGATTGTGGGGAAGAACAAGGATGTCAGGAGGCTAGATGTTTCCACTCTTCGGATAAAAGATGACACTAGGACTGTAAAAAAGTCAGTCAAACATTTAGGTGTGATACTTGACTGCACTCTATCATTCAAAGAACAGATCAATCAAGTGGTGAGAACTGCACGCTACCATCTGAGAAATATTGCATTTGTCAAGAAATACCTGGATGATAAGACCATGAAGATGCTTATATATATATATATATATATATATATATATATATATATATATATATATATATATATATATATATATATATATATATATATATATATATATATATATATATATATATAATCATGTAAATAGAAAGCTGGATTATTGTAACTCACTTTATTATGGCCTTCCTAAATATCTGCTGAAGAAACTACAACTTGTTATGAACAGAGCTGCAAGGCTAACAAAGGGTCTGCCCCCCGTGAGAGAATAACACCTGCACTTACAGACTTGCATTGGCTGTCCATTAAGGCAAGGCTAACAAAGGGTCTGGTGAGAGAATAACACCTGCACTTATAGACTTGCATTGGCTGTCCATCAAGGCAAGGCTAACAAAGGGTCTGGTGAGAGAATAACACCTGCACTTACAGACTTGCATTGGCTGTCCATTAAGGCAAGGCTAATAAAGGGTCTGCCCCCCGTGAGAGAATAACACCTGCACTTACAGACTTGCATTGGCTGCCCATCAAGGCACGCATAGTCTACAAAATATTTGTCTTGACTTATCAAGCAATGCGACTTGGTAAACCTGGATATTTGAGAAATATTCTACAGGATTTTCATTTGGACACCACCATGTCACTGAGACACAGTGCAGAACAGTATAGACTCTATGAGCCCAGGGTCAACCTGGAACTGGGTTTCAGAGCATTTGAGAAGAGTGACCCGCGGCTCTTGGATCAGTTATGTGTAAGCATGGTGGTGCAGAGAGAGTGAGAAGAGAAAGGGCATTGCAAGGAAGAAGGGTGGTAGGGTCTTTGAGACAAATCATGAATGGCAGAAGTGTGAGCATGGAGGTAAAGAGGGATTTGAGAAATACAATAATAGTACCAACCCTCACATATGCAAGAGAAACGAGGGCCTGGAATGAAAGTCAGAGGTCTAGAGTGCAGGCAGTGGAAATGAGTTATTTGAGAAGTGCTTGTGGTGTGAGTAGAATGGAAGGAATGAGTAATGAAAGTGTGTACGAGAGTTTTGGAATGTGTCACGGGGGTGAAGGGAAGAAGCGGAGTGGTGGAAGAAGTGAAGGACAGACTTTAAAGTGGTTTGGCCACATGGAGCGAATGAAGGAGAGTAAGATGACCAGAAGGGTGTATGTGAGTGAGATAGAGGGAGGGAATGCTAGAGGACGACCTCCAGTGAAATGGAGGGATAGGGTGCAAGAGTACGTTAGGGAGAGGGGGGAAAGATCTTTGAGAAACTTTGAGCAGGCAAGGAGGGAGTGTCTGGATAGAGATAGATGGAAACTCTGTAATGTGTGATGACTCTCATACTGGAGTGTCCGGGGGTTGTGTAAGGTTGTGTGTGGCGTCACTGGCACACTACAACGCAGCAGTGACTGGCAACAAAACACCAGCAACCAAATATTACAAAAAATACCACACAAATGACAGGACTCCCATGAGCTGCACACTGTTCACTGATTGACAAAGACACCCACCTGTGTGCTGGATGATGGAGGCGTGGTTGGGGGAGTTGCTGCGCTCACCCTTGTCAAAGTTCTTCAGCTCCAAGTGGCCGTGATGGATCCACAGGTCTGGAGGCTGGATGCCAGGCTTGTTGCTCTCACTGCAGCTGCCACCAACACTGCAAGGAAGTGATGCATCTTACTAGCTGCTAAATACTACTGAGTGCTGCTGCTGTACCTCGCAGGGCTGTCCAGAGGGAGATGGAAGGGCACATGCAATCTTCAAAACAGGATGGATGTTAAAGGTATGAGGTTTGAGTTCAACAAAGCATATTTGAATTCATTTAAAGAAATAGCTCCCAGCCAGCACACTGCAAGCAATCACAAGTTAGAAACACGTGTTAGCTGCTCCACCAAGAGACACAGATATCACAAACAGAGGTCACTTGTTACCCTGCAACTATGTATAGCACAAAATGAAAGTCCATCTTGAACATTTCCTATGAACAAGTTTACCTTTTTTTTTCTTTCTAATCTTGGCAAACTTAAGTCTTTGTGGACTATGCCCTGCAGCCTTGTTCTCCATATTACAAAGTGAATAAAAAGTTCCTGCAGTCAGTGTAAAGGATTGCTGAAATGAGTCATGGGATGAAACACACCAACAAGAAACTGTCCTGCCACCTTACACAATGCTTGGCCTGGGCTCCTCATTGACAAGATGCAGTACAGTGTGGTGGCCAAGAAGGCCCCCAGCTGGTCATGGCTCCTGCCACGCCAGCGATCACCAGCACAATCAGGCCTCTCGCTCCACACACCAGCCTGGGGGCTCACCGATGCTCTTGTCAACAGCTGGAACACAGGAGCAGATGTATAATATATTTAACATTGGCTTAATCAATCAGTCAATCGATGGGGGCCTCTGCCAGCCTGCCTCACCTAAACTATGACACCATTCTTGGGGGTTCCTCTGTGCAGGTCCCCATGCAGGCACCTTCCCCATACCATGTACCTCCCAGCAGGATCCATCAACCTGCTCTAACCCAACTTTCTGGGCACACTTTACTAAGGATTGTCTCTTACATAAACAACCTGGTAAGCAGGGTTTACCCACATGCCCACAGAGCCAGAAGTGGCATTCACAGAGCATGCAGGTAATGGGCCTCAAGTCAGCCTCAGGGAGGGAGTGCTCCATGATGAGGGACAGTGTGGTGGGACACAACATGTGCATAACTGGGAGAACAGTGACTGATGCACCACAGCAATGACGGCTCCCTAAGACTAACACTTCCTTACCTGGAAGTCGTGAAGCTTTCCACGGAGGAGAATGGACCAAAACCTTTGACATTGTGAGAGTGCATCTTGTGCAAATACTTCCTTGAAGGCGTCAGTCCATGGACGGTGAGGGTGAGCCAGTCCCCCGTCACTTCCCCCATCACCCAGTCACCGACAGTTTGGTCCGTGGTGAGGAATATCACGTAGCCTGGAACAAACAAAATTACTCTCAATAATCTTTTTTTAACCGTGTACCAGTGACAGGCAAAATTTGTGGCTTTACCGTGTAGCAGCGACGGGCCTAAATAGATGATGCATAAACTGATCACAAATGCATTGATATATATTATAAAATGGCTTGCCTGAGTGATGATTTTCTCTCTCTCTCTCTCTTTTTTTTACGTCGCGGCCTATTGCGCCGGTAGGCTTCTTCCCGGTGGGTCCTGATGGTCGGCCCAAGGCAGTGCTTAGAGTGGCCTTTCAGAAACATGATCCCTGCAGCTACTGGGTTAAGTGCTGCCCATAGCTCCAGTAGGCTCTTTGGAGGGGCCTCTTGGATGACCCCAGCCCGGAAGTGGCTCAGGCAAATTGTATTTATAGTGGCTGACAGGATGTATGGTTCTTGCTTCCTGCCTGGCCCACGCTGCCCACCACCATGACCTAAGTCACTGTTTATTTACTATATATCCAGGTCTTTTCCACGTCAGTGAAGGTGTGTTCCCTTAACTATGTAGTCTAGTACATCACTGTGGTTTGGCACACTGACTCTTTTTTATTTTTATATAATTTGAAGATGCCATCCTGGTAACCCATCAGCTCACCTGTGATCCTCCCATTGTTCCGCTGCAGCGGCTGCCGGGTGAAGGTGGTGGTGGACGGCTGGCCAGGGAGGGCCAGGACGGTCAGGCCACCAGCAGGGTGTTGGAGGCCACCAGGCTATAGGGGGACTCACGCCAAACCTGATGGGGAAAAGTGTGTGGGAAAAAGTGTGATTTTGGCACACCAAAACTTCAAAGTTCCCCCATCATGCATATATATATATATATATATATATATATATATATATATATATATATATATATATATATATATATATATATATATATATATATATATATATATATATATATATATATATATATATATCCTGGTGAGTGATTCATAAGTTTCCATAGGTTACTTTAAGTTTAAGTTTAGGCCTGTACGTCTGAGCACAGTCAAGGATCCAGTTACATACTTGTTCAGTACTTGTTTGTAGTTGGTACAGGAGCAGGTTTAGGACAGATAGAGTTGCCTGAAGTTGTCATTTTCATGACAAAATATTATATTATTACCATACAGAAGAATATCTACTTCTATTCTGTTACAGTTTGGTTGCAAACCTTGGTTGCTATTATGATACATTGCCAGCCAAGTTAGTAAAGACTAAAGGAGGCTGATTTTTTACCTAGTAAAAAACATGTCAAGTTGGCAACATTAGCGCAGGAGGATATAATAATGTAGGAATCTTTTTTTTTATACTTTGAAGAGAATAAATGAATCATTGCACATGAATAGGTTGTTTTACTTTATCATCTTTGGAGCACATCATTTAACCTATGGAATACTTTTACTCAGAAAAAATACAAATAAAATCAATGATTTAATCATTTGATTAAATCAATTTGATTAAATCATTGCCAACCCTGCTGTGCTGTTTCTAATACCATTATGTAAGGTTCATTTTTAAGTATTTGCAAAAGGTCAATGAAAAAATCAATATCTCAAACACTAATAATAGCTCACCCTATGAGTCATAATTTCTCTGTGCCTCATCACAGCAAGGATTCAGCTGTGCAGGATTTCCTTGAGAAGTGTTGCAGGACTGAGTGAATATTTACTGATAGAAGAACGAAGGCTTCCAGCACTGTGGTCTCACCCTGATGGTCTTCACAGCAAACTCACACACTGTTGATGGCTTGAGGCTGTCAATGAGGCAGGTCACATCCGTGGCGTTGACGTAGCGGCTGGAGGATGAGGACGAGAAGGTGGTGCAGCTGTTGTACTGCAGGAGTCAAAGGTCAGTATTAACAGGGAGTCAGGTACAAGGACGGAGGGAAAACACAAGAAAGGTCACTGGATGAAGGACTGGCTTGTGAAATGAGACATGAATGACAGGAGGATAGGAAGGGTGTGAGGGAGTGCTTGCAGGAAAAAGAGGATGTGTAAGTGAAGGATAAGGATGTATGAGGGAGGATATGAGGTGTATAAGGGACTGTTTGCAGGAAAAAGAGGATGCATGAGTTATGGATAAGGATGTGTGAGGTGGACGTGAGGTGAATAAGGGAGTTTGCTGGGACGAGAGTATGAGTAAGTAATGGATAAGGATATAGAGAGGAAGATATGAGGTGAATGAGGGGCTGTTTGTAGGAGGGAGAAGGATGCAAGTTACGAATAAGGATGTGGAGAGGTGGATATGAGGCGAATAAGGGAGTGTGTGCAAGGAAACAAGAATGTGTAAGTGGTGAATAAGTTCCTTGACAAATGACTAACTTTTCCGCTGCTGTGTTGATGCAAGTGGCAAGTCTGTGACACAGTGCACAAAGAACATGAGATAAAACATATATTTTCCAGCTGATGACTGCCCTCCCTGAAGCAGCCCAGCAACACTACCCAAAACTGACCTCTTTTGACCTCCCATTCTTCATGCTTGTGTTTGGAACGGCATCTAGTGGCCTTTTAATTGTTGTTTAATTTGTTTACCTTGAGTTGCCTCCCTTGAAAAAAAAAATAATAATAATAAATAAATAAATAAATAAATCACCTGGTTCTGGCTCAGCATGGTGTCTGCCCACTGCAGCACCACGGTGAAGGGCGTCAGCACCACGGCCTTCACCCACACCGCCGGGTCCAGCGTGGGTGCCACCACCTCCTCCTCCTCTGGCTGGGTGCGGACTTGCTGGTACACCGGTTGCCCGTCACCCACGTTGTTGAAGGCTCGCAGGCTTATCACAAACTCCATGTTGGGTTCTGAGGAGATGGAGAACTTGTTATGGACCTAATCGTAACAATACAACAATTTTTTCACGACCCTTAACCCGTCCGCTGCGATTGGCACGGATTTTGCCTTCACTTGTAGCCTGGTAACATAGTCCCAGGTCTTTCTCTCGCTGTCTGTGGTGGATAGTGGAGTGTTTCCCATGTGGTATTGGTGTGCTGGATATCCCCTCCCAAGGTGCAGGACTACACTTTTCTTCACTGAACTGTAGCCACGGACACTTTTTGTTCCATTCCTGTAGCTTGGCGAGGTCTGCTGCTAGGAAATCCGCAGTCAAGGGATTAAACTGGGCAGAACAGATAACAAATAAGATAGACTAACAGACAACAGGTAAAAAGACAGATAACAGGCCACAGATAACCAATGAATAACCTGACTAACATTATGACCACCCAGGAAATATCTGAGAGTTCAGGGCAGACAGAGGAATGAGCCTGAACGATGATGAGTCTGAAAATGGCAACTCAGAATACCACCTCCTTTCCCTCAATAATTGCTCTCATGGTCCAGGGTCTTCACAATATGGAGAGCTAACTTTATGATGGTGTGTAAATACTTTTCTGTGTGTGTTTGTGTGTGTGTGTGTGTGTGTGTGTGTGTGTGTGTGTGTGAAATGTTAACAGACTCAATAAATGTTTAACTATGATCTACTTAGCAAGATCTCTACCTTCACTTTACTTTGCTTAAATGAAAACTTGTTATGGACTCCATCATCATTTTTTTGGGGGGGGGTGAATGTAATGTTAACTCCAGACTCAATAAATGGTTAACTATGATATCATTTCACCCATTGACTGTGGATTTCCTACCAGAAGACCTCACCAAGCTATAAAAATGGATCAAAATGTTTCTACTAAAATTCAGTGAAGAAAAATGTAAAGTCCTGCACCTTGGGAGGGGATATCCAGCACACCAATACCACATGGGAAACACTCCACTGTCCACCAGAGAGGCAGAGAAAGGTTACCAGACTAACAGTGAAGGCAAATCCGTGCCAATCGCATTTGACAGGCTAACAAAATCTTTACCTTCTCTTGGCTCAACACAAATGTAGAAGTGGCTAATTCAAAATCCCTGTCTTGTGGAGAATCACACTGCAGGTCTGCATACTACTTGGCCAGAAAATGGAAAATTAGTCACAAATGATCATCTTACACACCCAGCTTATCAATGAAGTAACCGTGCTGCTTGCTGTCCACGATCTTGGAGTAGATGTCCGCCACGCCTTGGTCCCAGGCAATGGTGTAGCCGCACAGCAGCACATTGTGCTGTGCGGGGGGCTGCCAGCACACCCTGATGTGGTCAGTCAGCGCCACGGCTGTAATGGACCACAAGATACTGCAGATAACACAGTGGCTCCACCATCATGATCACTATGTAGGTTTTATCATGGCTTCCAAACATGAATATTTTGTACCATGAAAACAAAATTATACGAATGTATTGTACCTGTAAGTTATCCTAAATTCTATGCACAACACATATATTAGGTTTATACTGTTTGTTGGGAATTAAGAATGTAAGTGATGGATAAGGAGGTAGGAGGTAGGAGGGACAATTTGAAGGGGACAGAGGATGTAAATCACAACACTGAGGGAAACACTCACCCTTCAGACCAACTGGCTTGTCTGGGACCCTGTTTTCATGGAGGTCATTGGTGAGGTCCCCGCCAGGGTGGACTGAGTGTATGGGCAGTGCCGATGACCGTGAGTGCTGCAAGATGGAAATGGAAAATGAAAATGAGGAGCTGTTAGCATATTCTCAACATGGAAAAATTCCACTTACATTAAAATTTACTCTGTTGAAATGAAATGGGAAAAGTATATTTGTCCCTTTGAATGTGCATTTCCTAGCAGAAGACCTCATCAAGCTACAGGAGTGGAACAAAAAGTGGCTGCTACAATTCAATGAAGAAAATGTAGTCCTGCACCTTGGGAGAGGATATCCAGCACACCAATACCACATGGGAAACACTCCACTATCCACCACAGAGACAGAGAAAGACATGAAACTATATATATGATACTAGGCTAACAGTGAAATCCAAACCCGTGCCAACCGCAGCGGACGGGTTAACCCAAACTACCTGCCCCGTCCACGGACCCCCATAGGGCACGGAGGGTAGACGACCGGGGCTTACATGTCAACGCCTACACGCCCCGCCACGGCACCGCTACAAGGCCGGGAGGCATTTTTACACTCTGTATACTGACTCAACACCATACCCTCCGGCGACCAATGAGACGCCTCAGAGACGAGTGCGTCATTCCCTCCGCCGACCAATCAGACGCTTCACAGACGAATGCATTACTATGACGTCACATCGTCACATAAATCCTGTAATCATTTTTTTTTATTCATTTCAATCGTACAATGTGTATGTCTGTTAGCTAATGAAACGTAATGTTTTTATTCTGAGTTTTTATTTGAGTATGGAAAATACTATACGTTAAGTTACCGTGATAAATAAAGAAAGAAAATAAGATTGTAAAAGAAAATGGAGCATTTAAATGACATACTTAAGTAAATACAACTTCAGTCTCTCTCTCTCTCTCTCTCTCTCTCTCTCTCTCTCTCTCTCTCTCTCTCTCTCTCTCTCTCTCTCTCTCTCTCCCAGGAGGTAAAAGTGAATTACCAACTAGAAAATTATACATGTATTCATAGACATTATACATAGAATGCAAAAAATATTACCTGCAGTCATAGGCGGATCCAGGGGGGGGGCCACGGGGCCATGGCCCCCCCCAAACGCTCTGAGAGTATGTTTTGGCCCCCCCCAAAGAAATTCGTGACAGATACTGTCAGCCTCCCTCAATCATATACATATCATGTAGAACTCGATAGTCGATACTGCATCGCTCTACTACATAAAACAAAATCCAATTCTATGGCCTCAATGCACAAGCGAATCGGAATTAAGCGCTGAGAAGGAAGGCCTCTTCGGCCAATCAGCGATTAGGGAAAATACCAAGGTTGAGCTTCAGCAAGGACTTCTAAATATAGTATTTACTCAGGGCGTGCGCTGTCGAATCTTTAGCCCATAAACCTCGGTATATGTGTATATTGTCACTCTCCCAGCGCGCGAGCGATACTGCAAATTTTTGGAAAAATAGGTGTTGTTCACCAATGCCCTGTGTGGTAATTTCAAACGAAAACATAATAGTTTTTACTGCTATCTCATCGCCAATCCTTCCTCCTCTGCTCCTCATGATGAAAGATATTGGAAGTGTCTAGGTTGAACCACGGCAGAGATATGATGTTGGTAAGAGGTACCATTTTCAGCCGAGCGCACTTGTTCGTGCGGGTGCTGTTGACCTGGGCCTTGGTCTCCTGCCTCGCCCGCGCCATCACACAGTACGTAGGCATCCTTTCCTACCAGCTCGATTATTCATATTAGGCTACATATTTCGTATGTTTGACTCTCATAAAAATACCTTCTTCCGAAAATAAATGTTTTTTATTACATGAAAAAAGCTTCCATAAGCACAGTACAATTATGGCATATATACACTCATTAGGCTATATATTACGCAGGTTTGACGCTCATAAAATAACTCTTTACGAAGCTGAATGTGTTTTTGCTATTATATGCGAAGAAAATCTTTCATAAACACTGTACAAATATGGAATACATAAACATATTAGGCTACATATTACGCGTGTTTGTAGCTTACATAAAAATAAATCCTTACAAAACTGAATAACTTCTCTGCCTTTATATGTACAAGAAATACTTTCATAAACAGAAATATAACATGCGGTGGCTGAGCGCGCTCCCTGAGAATAGGGGTAGAGGAACAGGGGCCCGCTGGCGCGCTCCCTTCCTCCACGCATTCAGACACGGGGAAACCATTATCAGCACGTCTCTCCATTACAATGGTCTGTAGTGCTCTGGGAGGTTGCGTGAAACGTAGGACAGGGATGCCATCAACCACTGAAAGTAATAATTACGTCACGGGATTACAGATCTTGGCGGGAGAGCAAAGAGCGGGAACTCCCGCCACCCGAAGCTCTCCGCCCGAGCGGGAATTCCCGTCACCCGAAGCGTATGGGTTAGGGAACCCAGTCACCCAGTGATCGCGAGGTTTAGGCCAGTCATTTTATGGATATACCCACCACAAATTGCAATAGTAATGAAACTTGGCATTTTTGCTTCTTTTGACCCATGTAATAACATAGTAAAAGTCAAGGAAATTCGAGGCATTGGAACACATTCATTTCGAGCAACCACTTTTTGAAAGTTATGCACGAAAATACGCTAATAGAAATGGCATAACATTTTTTGTTATAACAGTGCTTTTGTTATTTCTTTCACATTTCTCAAAAGATGTCAAACATTTTTATTATTAAATAAATAAATTGAGATAATTAACGTCTAATAGCCAGACCAGCATGGTCTGGCATGATGCAAGCCGTGCACACTGGTGTACATCCAGGTCAGTCTACAGTCTTCCTGCTTCCCATGATCGACATGAACAGCAGTGATCCAACTTGCATCTATTCAACATTGACATTTCTATCTGAGCACGCCAAACAGTACAACGCAAAGGTCATCATCACAATTGACCAACCACTTTGATGGAAGGCGCTTACCATCATCGAAAGTCAATCGGAGGGCAGTGACTTGCGTAAGATTGTACTGCGCATGGGGGGCTTCCACACGTTGATGAGCTTCTTGGGGAGTATTGGAAATATCATGTCAGGATCTGGACTGCGCTCTGTTCTGGAACTGGTGTATGCCGAGAACACTGTAATGCACATGCTGTC
Organism: Eriocheir sinensis; assembly: GCF_024679095.1. Lineage (NCBI taxonomy): Eukaryota > Metazoa > Arthropoda > Malacostraca > Decapoda > Varunidae > Eriocheir > Eriocheir sinensis. The sequence goes on from NW_026111662.1 coordinate 101,732, forward strand.
TGGCAAGGCATATGACCGAGCTATCCGTGGGCATCTCTTGGTTGATGCAGCACTGAACACTCTCCTCGCAGAAAGGATACTTGGTACGCTAGTGCCTACTTGTTCGCAGGCTAAGAATGATGGTCCTCAGGGTATTGTAGAAGATGACGAACCAAGTGAAGACGAGATAATGCAAAGCATAGATGATGCACAGGCAGCCATAGATCCACATGATACCGAGTCAGGGTCGCAAAGTGTGGGAGCTGGACCAATTGACCTGTGTGAGCTGCGAGACCTGTATGATTCATTGATGAAGGGTGAGTGTTCTACTGAAGATATCCTTTCAGCCCCGGTTCTGGACTCTGTTCGTGACATCATGAATGTTGCCCGACAATCGATGAAGGATCTACGTACTGCACAGCTATGGCTGCAATACATGGACATGATTGACATATTGAGGACATTCCTGAGGTCGGAACGCACTGGTGACTGGCGTCTGCACGTGCACGCTTTGCACGACATGTTGCCCTACCTGGCAGCTGCAGGCCACAATCTCTACACCAAATCTATTTACGTCTACCTGCAGCGACTGGCACAACTGTCTATTCAGCACCCCGAGGTCCACCACCAGTTCCAGAATGGATATCACGTAGTGCGGCGCTCAGATCGGTACTGGGCCGGCTTGTCCACAGATCTTCTGATCGAGCAAGTGCTCATGAAGTGTGAAAACCACAGGGGACTGACAAGGGGCCATGGCATGAGCGAGTCGCAAAGGATCACGTGGCTGCTGTCCACCCCATATGTGCAGAGGTCAACATGGCCTTGCAAGACTACACATCAGTGCCGTATGGGACCAGTGACCAGCACAAAGAACAAAGAGCAGCTCGACAAGCACGGGACACAGATGACACACAAACTCATTGGCTACCTGTCATCAAAGGATCCCTTTGGAAACGATCCAACTCTGCAAAGCATTGACACTGGCATCACAGCTGGAGATTCGGTCAATGCTGACCAAGCAGCGTCAGTGGGCAGGAAGATCTTAGATGGAATGGTTGGCAAAAAGGTTCTTGATCACACGTTCAAGAAAAAAAATCAGGTTGTGACTTTAGACACACGTTCATCAGTGAAAAATGGCAAAGAATCTGTTCTGATAGATCCACAACTGTTGTTCCAACGTCTGAGTACGGCAGGATCACGCTGTGATGACCTCACTGATGTCTTCAAGTACGAACTATGCAGTTACCCACCAGCACTGTTTCAGACCATTGATATCCTGCTTGAGGCCGACAAGCCAGCGCTAGCCGAGGCCATTTGGAAACAACTCCCCCTTGCCGTTCGCAACACAGTGCTGCCACAGAATGTGCAATATGTTCTGGATGGTGGGGCATTGCTACACAGAATTCCTTGGAATTTTGGCGAGACCTATGAAGGAATCTCCAGTCACTACATACGATATGTTGGAGACAGGTATGGTAAAGCTGTCATAGTGTTTGATGGATATGTGAGCGCACCCTCCACCAAAGATGTAGCGCACAGCAGGCGCGTTCGATCTCACAGCAGTCCCCTTGTCAACTTCACAAAGGACATGGTATGTACTATGAAGAAAGATGACTTCCTTGCCAACCAAACAAATAAACAAAGCTTCATCAATCTACTGAGTGATGACCTTCAACGGCAGCACAACGATGTTCTTCATGCCAGGGCAGATGCAGATGTCCTCATAGTGGAGACAGCCATTGCATGTGCAAACACCAAGGACACCGTGGTAGTTGGCGATGACACCGATCTTCTTGTTCTCCTATGTAGTCGTGCAGGGCCCACATCACACAACCTGTTCTTCCGACCTGAGCCTAAGCTGACGTCAAGGAGGCAAGCAAGATGTTGGAATATCGAGCAAGTGCAAAAGACACTTGGACGCCATGTGTGTGACAAGCTCCTTGTGGCACATGGACTCCTGGGTTGTGATACCACGTCAAGACTGTACTCCATTGGCAAATCAGCAGCTTTGAAGAAGCTGAACTCCAGTGCGTATTTCTCTGGGCTTTTGGCAACGTTCAACACTCCTGGAGCGTCGAAAGAGGATGTCATGACAGCTGGAGAGAATGCCGTGGTTTGCTTGTACAATGGCCAGCCCGGGAAACACTGGACATACTAAGGCTTCAGCGCTTCTGCCAGAAGGTTTCAACAAGCACTGTCAGAGTTGAGCCTCGTACCCTGCCCCCTACATCAGCATCTGCAAAGCAACATTGCCTACGGGTGTATGTTCAGGTTCAGCAGTGGCAAGGAGTTGGCATGGATGCCAATGGTTGGGGATGGGCTATCCGTGACGAGAGAATGGTTCCCGTTATGACCGAGATGAAGCCTGCTCCAGATTACCTGCTAGATGCCATCCACTGTGGCTGCAATACAGACTGCAGCACCCGACGATGCAGCTGTCGCAAGTACAACCTGGAATGCTCTTCCGCCTGCAGTGAATGCAAAGGACTTCACTGTTCTAATGTGACCTTGCCAGAACCAGAAAGTGATCCAGAAGAAGAATGCGCTCTTGCTGGTCCTGAAGATGAATAAACATTTGTCAGTGTGGTCTGGTACATGGAGATGTCTTGGCAACATGATTAGACTTGACTCTCAGTTCATTCAACTCTTGATCCTTGGTCATGGTCATCTTAATTTAGCTAAGGTGAATGCCGGTGTCGTAATGTAACATGTATACAGTTGTTTGTCTAGACTCTAGAATATACACTGAAAATTTTATGCAGATTTTTTTTCTTCAAACCTTCTCTTAATGATTGCAAAATTTGGAAATGTTCCAATGCTTCGATTTTCCTTGATTTTTAGTATGTCATTCTCCACTAAATTTGACATTGAAAAATGCATGTTTCATTACTATTGCAATTTGTGGTGGGTTCGACCCAAAAATGACGTAGAATGACTGGCCTAGTTGGCTGGTTGGCTGACTGCGAGGCTGAATGCTTGCATCGCGCGCCTACGCTGTGTGCTCCTCGACAGAGGGTCGGAATGAGACAATGAGTAAACTAATTTTCGTTTTGAATCACAGCGCGCTGGATCAAAGTTTTGAATCAAATTGTGTTCAGACAGACGAGACAGTTCAATCAGCCAACCACTGTTGCTGTACGCTTTCTGCAATGGACATCAGAAAATTCTTTCAGAAAAAGGTGGGTAGCACTATTATTTTGGTGCAGGTTTTGGTAGTAGTTAGTACCTTTCAACTTTCTGTGTACTGGATCTGCAATACACTAATCATATATTCATTACATTATTATATACAGCCTATCATTAATAAATTTTGACTGTATCTTTCCAGCATGCTCCGTCGTCGATGAACAGTTGGCCCCCCCCAAAACTCAAGGCTGGATCCGCCCTTGCCTGCAGTTCAGACAAAAATAAATAGATCTCCTTAATTAGCTAACGAATGGGGTACGTTACATTAATTCTCAGAAGATACAGATATGTGAAATATTATTATGACATGTCCATTATAACACAGGGTTAATAACATTATTTTCCCTGCTCCCCCAAGAGTACCCGCAAAAAGATTTTTAAGGTAATTGTCCGTCATTGCAAATATATACAGATAATACATTCATGTACTATATAAAACTAAACAATATTACGAAAGGGCATAGAGTAATAAGAAAAGAAATTAAAATGTATATTTCATTAATTAAGCACCACATAGGGAGATACTACCATATACTGACTGGGAATAAGGCATCACAGATTGGAGAAGTACCACTGGCTGGGGAGCCCTATAGCCCCCACTATACAGGTATGTGGACAGGCTGCCATTGGTTCATACTCATAGTATAATACATCTCAGGGGCGGAAGTGTGTGTGTGTGTGTGTGTGTGTGTGTGTGTGTGTGTGTAAGAATGCTACTGAGGAATTAGGGAAAATAGGAGGACGGAGTAGGATAGGTATTGAAAAAGGAAAGTGAGGGAATTACTTTGTGAAAGTATATAAACAGATGGATGAATAGTTTGGTAGGAAACTAAGTGGTGAAGAAGAAGAAGAAGAAGAAGAAGAAGAAGAGAGAGAGAGAGAGAGAGAGAGAGAGAGAGAGAGAGTGTTTGGTGGTAAGCTAAGGCGAGGTCACTGTGGTATGACAGAATAATTTTCAACATCTAATGAGTGTGAACACAGTTGGAGATGTTACTGTAGAAAGTACGAGTATGGTGGGTATGGGAGCAGGCAAAATGCGAGCTTGTGTGGAGAGAGAAAAACGAACAGAAGAAAGCAGGATACTATATGTTACAAGTTGTAAAACTGTAAGTATGGATGGATTAACCCCATAAATGTTTAGTATGGAGATGTAGTGGTAGAGTGTATGCTATTGATATGTAAACTTGCTTGTGGACCATTAAGTGCAAGAGAAGTGGATGAAGACACTAACTGTCCCCTCTCAAGAGTAAAAGTGAGTGCAATAGCAATAAAAGGATTAGGATGCTCAGTGATCCAGGAAAAGTTTATGGGAGAATATTGACTGAAAGGCTGATGGAAATAACAGAGAAGGTTAGTAAGGAGCAAGGAGGTTTCAGGAAAGGGAAGGACTGCATGAATGAAATATTTACAATTAAGATGATAGTTGAATAGTATCTAGGAAGAGGTAGGAAACTATATGCAGCCTGTATGAATCTTAAGAAGACATATGATAGGAGAAGATAAGGAAGATCTATGGAAAGTTCTAGGAATATATGGTGTAGGAGGACAGTTAGGTAATGGAGGGAAAAAAAAGGCATTTCATAGAGGAGCGTATTCATATGTGAGGGTGGAGGTGAGACAGGGATGTGATGTCGCCATAGCATATCAATATCTTTACGGATGATTTTATGAGGGAAAATAAAGCCAAGGTTGGGAATATTGGAGCAAGATTGAGGTTGCATTTGCTGATTAGCCTGTGATTGGATGTTTGCAGATGACACTGTCTTGCTTGCTGACAGTAAAGGAACTTAAGATTAAAAATGTGGTGAATTAATTTAATAGGGTGTGTACAAGAGTGATATTGAAAGTTAAAGTAAATTGATCTTATTTGAGAGAAGAGGATATATAGGTGGTGAAGTTCAGCACGCATTGTAGCTAGTGTGTGTACCACTTGCTAAGAGATTCATGGTAATGATAACATAACATAACATATTTATAGGACAACAAAGGGTAGTCTACTTATCCGGAAACTGTGCTATGGATAAGCAATGTTTTGAACTGGTTTGGACACATTGAGAAAAAAATGAATGGTTAGTTGGAAAAAGATGTACATGAGTTAGGATACTTAATGGCCAGAGCCATGACTCTTCGCATTAGGCTGATTGAGAGATATGTTTAGTGCTAGGTTGCGTTGACTTTTAATTGCCTTTTCAATAAGGCTGCCTTTTCGTTTGCGACCCTTTCCAATGGGTGCAGCTCCTCGTGGCATGCCCACCTGGCGTCGTGCAACAGAAGTGGGCTGGCAAGGTATTTTGCCACGACCAGCTCCCTGCATAGCAGAACTACCAGTGCTGTGAAGAAGGCTGTTCAGTTGATTTGATGTTCGAACAGATTTAAGTCTTGACAACAGTTTCTGCATTCCCTCAAGAGTCTGTTCATCTCCATACTGAGTAGCAAGGTGGAGCATAGTGTCATTAATTTCTGTTATTACTTGTAATACTGCTGCACCTGTAGGTTTGGTAGAATTACTTACGTCTCCAGTTTCATTACATTCCACTTCTGGCTTTATGTTTGTAGGTGGCATCTCTACTTCCACATTATCTACATCATGAGCTGCACCATGAGACTTTTGTTTTCCTCCAGTATGTGAGTGATCATCCCTGTTACTGATTCAGAGTTTTCTTTCAAGGTAACAAAGAAATCCAAGGGTGGTACGTTTTCATTTCCAAGTGCAATACTTGCAAGCCAGTGCCTATTTTCTGGGCTATTTTCCAATATCTGAGGTAACTGCAAGAGGAACTGTTCTGAACAAGCAGCCTGATGTTTGCAAACTTTACCAGTCATACCAGTACTGCACTCGCACAAGCCAATTTTAAGATCTACAGTATACTGTATTTGTTCCTTTGACTGGCTTTTAACTATGAACTGATGCTGATCTTCATTATACCTAGTGATGCTTTCCTTACTAATGGAAATCCCAGTTGGTGGCTTCACTACTTTCCTTCTACAGAGAGACACATCAATGAGGCGTTGTTTCATATATTCATCAAATATTTCATTCATAAACATGATCAGTTGAGTCGTGTTGTAGGCTTTACATCTGCAGGGCAAACCAGAAACATGTATAGCATAAATTTTTGTCCTGATTTCTAAAATATTACACATTGGTGCACAATTATTATACGTATATTATATATTATAAAGGTTTTTATTAGCTAAATATCGATGAACATTATTTATAGAATATGTGCATAGCAAAACATTATTTTAGTTGTTTTTCACAGTGATAAAAATTTAATTATATGTCAGTGTACTGAATTTGTAACTTTTTACTATAAGGCACTAGTAGTTTAGTAAGGAACTTCTTTAGTGTTACAATACCACAAATTTGCTTAATATACAATACCTTGCTGCTATGGGAAATTGTATTTCTTCTCTATCTTCTAAGGTGAAAACTGAATTTCTTCCTGAATCCCTATCTTGTATGGGGAAAACTGTATTTCTTCTCTATCTTCTAAGGTGAAAACTGAATTTCTTCCTGAATCCCTATCTTGTATGGGGAAAACTGTATGTATTCTCTATCTTCTAAGGTGAAAACTGAATTTCTTCCCTGAATCCCTATCTTGTATGGGGAAAACTGTATTTCTTCTCTATCTTCTAAGGTGAAAACTGAATTTCTTCCCTATCTTGTATGGGGAAAACTGTATTTCTTCTCTATCTTCTAAGGTGAAAACTGAATTTCTTCCCTATCTTGTATGGGGAAAACTGTATTTCTTCCCTTTCTTCAATAGGGATATCTGTATTTTATGACAAATAATATACAAAGTCAAAATCTCTTCCAACGTCTCAAAAATTTTCCTAGAAATTTGCCTAGGGGCAATCTCCCTATGGCCCCCACTGGCTACGCCACTGGGAGGATTATTGGAAAAAGTACATCATTGGAAATTCGTCAGTCATCGATGGGTTCCTGCATATACAAACATTATAAGGAATATAATATATGTTTTATATGACGTGTCAGAGGTCACTTTACCATTTTCTTTATGTGTACAATGTATTCCATGTTTAACCCCATTTTTCCCGGAAAACAGGTAAAATAGGGCTGAAAGTTAGGTTTAGGAGAGGGCTGATTGACCTATTAGCCTTTTTCCCATAGCATACAGTATTAACTATGAACGAATTCGCTATGAACGACCCCGTTCATCGACCTATTAGACGTTTATAGCTTGACTGAGGTATATATAATGACAAATGGCACACTAACCTGTTGAGAATGATATCTTTAATGATGCACATGGTAGATTCTGCAAAATTATTTGTGTGGTGTCCACGTAGCAAAAATCCAGCCCTGTACACAGTACTCCATTCTTCCTTCCTTTCTATCAGCTTTGCCAGATACCTGTAAATGCAATATACTTTAACTACATTGAAATAACATATTATCAGTGCATTACTTATGTACAGTCCCCTGCCACCTCCAATGCCTCCACCAATGCATTTTCGTTCCTATATCTGGCAATTGTGGCTATATTAAGACAAAACAAATACATGGTGCGAATCGTTACTAAGAGAAGGGCAGGGTAGTTTAAACTTTTTGCCTGTCATTCATCACAGGTGGGAAGGACTTTGATAGTGTCAGACGAAATGTTGTTAGAGGAGTGGTCTGTACATGACATACACCAACAAGGAATGGTTATCTGTACTATACATTTTAACTGTCAAGAATGTACGCAAGTCAAAATGAATCTTATAATATGATGCATTCAAACATTCAGCAAACTGGACGATAAAGACAAGCAAGCCAGCCACCAAAACAAACGAAAAGCGCATACTAAATTTTAAAAGTATTAATCCACATCCGCATCAGTACATCTGCATTTTTAAAATTATCTTTAAACGTACACCATGTGTACATATCCAAGTGCAAAATAAACATGCTGTTCATAATAAAGATGTGCACCAACATGAGTTGGCAACTACAAGAATAATCATATCAAACTTCAGCAAACCGCAGAAAAGACAGAGCAGCCACCACCACACATGCATAGGCAGAATGAAATTGAAAATCTTATCATACATTCACTAAATATACTTTGAATGGTTTGGTTACCATACCAACGTATGTATTTTTCCCTCTTGTACGGTAGCCTATATCTGAAAGATTGAAAGATTAATACATAATCTGTTAGTCTTCACTAGCTAAATGGAAACTGTCAAACATCCACAGATATAATACAATTGAGCTTAAAAAAATGACCATCTTATTTCATCTAAAATTAATAATGGTCACATATCTACAATACATAGGTAACTGTACCTCATGTACTGGTTATACTTTTGGGCTTCTGGGGTCTGACAAAGCAATTCCATTCATCTTGAAATGTTTCATCTGAATCAGCATATACCAGATTCTTTGCCACTGTCATTAGTACTCGGCGATCTTCCTTCTTGATGCCATGTGAACCATCACACAGCCACCTCCAGACCTGCTGCAGGATGTGGAATATGCACAGAAAGCGCTGAGATTCTGGCCATACAGTCTTCAAGGCATTACGCTCAGCGTCACTGTTGTCTGTTATGAAACAAGCTGGATGCCCTTGTTGGAAAAAGGCAGTCTCACCGAGCACCTTCCTCAGTAACTGAAAACCTGAAAAATATAATGAAAGGTATATTACCATACCTACGTATTCCAACAATAGGATGTGAAACCACAGGGAAAATGCTTCATTGCAAAATATATATATATATATATATATATATATATATATATATATATATATATATATATATATATATATATATATATATATATATATATATATATATATATATACCTGCAGTATAGCTTTCTTCATCCTGAGAAAGATGACTCAAGGGGAAGAGCTCCAGCTGGCCCAGCACACAGAAAAGGAGTTACTGCTGTGTTCAGTTGATCTAAGTGACTTGTAGTGTCGACGAACACAACTTCACCAGCTTCTCTGCATTTTCATGAATTCTGCCCATAAATTCAGTGACTAACACAACTGCAAATTTCTCCCCGTCAGTTTTATATTCAATCTTGGAAGCTTTTGAAGTAGCAGCGTAGTTCTCAATGGAAGCAAACATATCTCCTCCTCCTAAAGTGCCATGGTTTGCTTTGAGCCACAGGTTCCGTATGTGATAGATGACTCTATGGGAGGATTTATGGCAGAATTGGCCTTAGTAGCGAGACTTGCACTGACATTTATTTGATCTTGGTAACATCTTGCAGCCTGCGCTACAGACATGCCTGAAAAGAAATATGCATTTGTAATGATAAACTAGATTAAAGTAGATGGGGTAGAAATTTTATCGAGTACAGGAATATCCCACTTGTCTGTGTGCCAGGGTATTTCCTCTTCCTGTATTGCGATGCATTGATTGAAAAAACATTCAAACATACTAAATTAGCACAGTACCCTAATATATATATATATATATATATATATATATATATATATATATATATATATATATATATATATATATATATATATATATATATATATATATATATATATATATATATATATATATATATATATATATATATATATATATATATATATATATATATTTATATATATATATATATATATATATATATATATATACTTATCGTGATTGCAATAGGAATGATGGTATTTATGAGGTAGTGAGTTCCTTGATGTTACACTCAATAAATGTAGCCACAACTATTCTCATGTACACTTACCAATATTGAAGTACTTGAAGTAAGCATTCTTGGTGTCTGGTAAAACTCTCAGTTGTTGCAGAGCAGATGCAGAGTCTGTAGGATGATTGTGGACACCCTTTATGATGATCATACATGGATGGGTCCTGACATCCTTATCTCTCTTGTAGGTGTCTCTTGTGATGAGCTTGATTTTCATGTCCATTGTTACACTGCATCTGGCAATATAATTACATAATTATATATTAAGTCTTATAATATAATCTTCCTTCCTGGATAAATTTATATGTAGAAGGCAAAGCACTTGTGATAATTTCTAATTAATGCCTCTATGCTAATGCATGCGCAGTCAATTGTAGCAATTTAAATGTGTCTGAGTATAGTGCCGTCACAGGTAAAGTTCGGTCACAGTATAAAAGTAAATACAATAGTCCTATAGCTCTTTGATACAGCAATACTAACCCTGTGTTTGTTTTATAGCTCCTTTATGGCGTCTGTCGCCATGCATGCAGATAATTTCTGGTGAAATGTGTATCTTACACCTGTGAAATATCTTGATACATTGAAGCAAACACTATTCTTCATAATAAAAATTTCTTTCCACCTCCATGCGTCCTCATCATTAAATGCATTAGTTTTCACTTGTATTTCATCTTTTCATTTTCAAAATTATATTACTGAAGCCTTCTGTTGTGAAATCAAGTTGGAAGGCCATTTTCTTTACATAATTAATGTGCTTGCTGACACTGGTGATCTGTGGAATAGAACATACATATGCAGCATTATTCTCCTGTGAATAAAAATTCAAACCAAAAAAGGAATATATATATATATATATATATATATATATATATATATATATATATATATATATATATATATATATATCTATATATATATATATATATATATATATATATATATATATATATATATATACACACACACACACACACACACACACACACACACACACACATTTGTTAGCCCTTCATGGCTAGGTTAGGTTTGGCTTGGTTAGGATAGCCCAGCAGGATTAGCATGGGTTACCTTAGCCCAAGAGAGTTAGTAGGTTAGGTTAGGTTTGCCCCCCAGGATTAGGCTGTAGGTTTTTTTTCAAAATTCAGTGCCATTCTAGCTCCTCTATTCTGGCGTACTGGTGTGAGGAACTACAAGTGTGAGGAATGTGGGAAAACATTCATGGAGAAGGGTACCCTCACCAGACACATCCTTACACACACTGGTGTGAGGAACTACAAGTGTGAGGAATGTGGACAAACATTCAGGGAGAAGGTGACCTCACCACACACATCCTTACACACACTGGTGTGAGGAACTACAAGTGTGAGGAATGTGGAAAACATTCATGTAGAAGTGACCTCACCACACACATCCTTACACACACTGGTGTGAGGAACTACAAGTGTGAGGAATGTGGGAAAACATTCATTAAAAAGAGTGACCTCACCACACACATCCTCACACACACTGGTGTGAGGAACTACAAGTGTGAGGAATGTGGGAAAACATTCATTAAAAAGAGTGACCTCACCACACACATCCTTACACACACTGGTGTGAGGAACTACAAGTGTGAGGAATGTGGGAAAACATTCATGGAGAAGGGTCACCTCACCAGACACATCCTTACACACACTGGTGTGAGGAACTACAAGTGTGAGGAATGTGGAGAAAGATTCATGGAGAAGGGTCACCTCACCAGACACATCCTTACACACACTGGTGTGAGGAACTACAAGTGTGAGGAATGTGGAGAAAGATTCATGGAGAAGGGTCACCTCACCAGACACATCCTTACACACACTGGTGTGAGGAACTACAAGTGTGAGGAATGTGGAAAAACATTCATTAGAAAGAGTGACCTCACCACACACATCCTTATACACACTGGTGTGAGGAACTACAAGTGTGAGGAATGTGGAGAAAGATTCATGGAGAAGGGTAACCTCACCAGACACATCCTTACACACACTGGTGTGAGGAACTACAAGTGTGAGGAATGTGGAGAAAGATTCATTTTAAAGTGTTCCCTCACCACACACATCCTTACACACACTGGTGTGAGGAACTACAAGTGTGAGGAACTGTGGTTTTGGGTGCAAACCACAAAAAAGTGTCTTTTTAACTGAAACAGCGATAACAGCCAATAATTATTGCTGGTTAAGGTCTGGTTAAAGTGGTATATGTTCCACAAAGATCAGAATATGGTTAGTAGTAGTAAATTTAGAGCACAGGAAGAGGGATTGCTTGGCTGAGGGTCATTGAGTAAGGCATTGTTTTGAGTGTTTGAACCTGAGTAGGTCATTCTTGGTTCCTTTGCAAAATATTACCCTCACATTACTTAATAACTAAATCAAACCGTTTATGATATCAATATAATGTGCAACTATTCCATCATACTGAAGGTTGCATTGTATAACACCTCAAAGAAGTGAAACGGAGTTTGTTTACTTACTTCTCAGCTGATTGCGATGTTTACCTAAGTATGTCATTTAAATGCTCCATTTTCTTTTACAATCTTATTTTCTTTCTTTATTTATCACGGTAACTTAACGTATAGTATTTTCCATACTCAAATAAAAACTCAGAATAAAAACATTACGTTTCATTAGCTAACAGACATACACATTGTACGATTGAAATGAATAAAAAAAAATGATTACAGGATTTATGTGACGATGTGACGTCATAGTAATGCATTCGTCTGTGAAGCGTCTGATTGGTCGGCGGAGGGAATGACGCACTCGTCTCTGAGGCGTCTCATTGGTCGCCGGAGGGTATGGTGTTGAGTCAGTATACAGAGTGTAAAAATGCGTCCCGCCCGCCGCCACAAGCAAACTGGCAATTTTTCAGTCACCGCCGAGTGGCCGAAGACTACCACATGCTGTCCTGAAGGCCAGCTCTCAACCCTGAGTCTAGATTCTCTTTCTAAAAGAGGATCAAAGATGAGCTCCGGGACAGCATGAGCCAATCAAGATGACGCCACTATAAACACTTGCCTGCGCCACAACGGGCTGCGGCCGATCACCAGGCCCCATAAAAAAAGCCTACCCCAGCCATAGGCGGAACTTAAAAAAAAAAGATAAGCACCGAGGCCACGCGCAGCTGTATCGTGTGCCCCAACTTTGCCTTTGCCTCGCTGGTCTGTGCGGGTGACGAACTTAACTCTGTGTTGCAATATTGGTGCCCCGCTATAACGCAATATTTGGTCAGCGTACGTTTTTTTTCCTTAACCTTCACGCGGGCCACATCGTCCTCATCCTCATCATTTCCTCACGTGTTCGTCCTCTAATTCTTACTCGGCTGTCTCATTCTCTTTGATCCTGACGTAATGACCTTCTCTGGAAAATGTTTTATATAGGTATTATTTTTGCCGCGTCCGTCCGTGTGTTCCCAGCGACCTCCCCGCAGGACACATCAACGCCGCACGCATGCAAAACTCTCCTCCTAGTTTCCGCACTTAATTCTCACGGGCTGCCTTTGCTGCTCCCCGGCATCACATTTTTCATGTTCTTTGTTTGGATGAAGTTCTGCTCCTGTTATCAAGTTTGCTCTGTTTTCCTGAACCTCCAATGTGGGCGCACCTTCCACGGCCTTAGTGCGTTCCTGGCAGCCCCTCGCGTCTTTGTATTTCAACGCGGTTGTCCTCTGTCCCTGCATCTCCCGCCCCTTCCACCTCCCTTATTTTACCCCCCCTACCACTGCCTAAGTATCCCCTTCCCTTTCCAGCTCCCTTATCCAACCTCTTTTTACGATCTTGGTATGTTCCCGGCAGCTCCTCGTGGCTTTGTTTTCACGCGGTTGTCTTCCGTCCCTGCATCTCCCTCCCCTACCACCTCCCTTATCTTACCCCCCTACCACTGCCCAAGTATCCCCTTCCCTTTCCATCTCCCTTATCCAACCCGTTTCTACGATCTTAGTATGTTCCTGGCAGCGCTTCGTGGCTTTCTTTTTCACGCGGTTTTTCTATCCGTCTCTTTGCATCTCGTTCCTCTTCTCCTCCCCTACATATCCAACTCCCTTCCAAGGCATTAGTGTGTTCCTGTAGCTCCTCTTATCTTGTTTTTTCACTATTTCTCTCACCTCTCTGCGTCCCCTTTCTCTTCCATCTCTTTATCTTGAACCTCAACATTGGGCGCACCTCTCCCGGCATTAGTGTGTTCCTGCAGCTCCTCACGTCATGTTTTTTCATGCTTTCTTTTATCTCTTCGTCCCCTTTCTCTTCCACTCTATTTTCTTGAACCTCTACATTGGGCGACCCTTTCCCGGCCTTAGTGTGTCCCTGCAGCTCCTCGTGTCTTGCTTTTTCGTTCGTTTTCTTCATCACGTTCATTTGTTTTGCTTTGCTGATTGGCGAGTGTGTTGTATTGATGATCTTGTGTATTGTAATGGTCTCTCTCTCATTCTCTCTTTCACTCGCATTTATCTCTTTCTATGTGGTGTCATATTTTCCTTCCCCTGTGGTGTCATCTCTCTTTTTCTCTGTTGTTTCACCTCCTTCTCTGTGCTGTCATCACTGTCTCTGTGGCGTCATATCTTTCTCTGTAGTGCTAAATGTCTGTGATGTTATATAATTCTTTCTCTGGTTTCATGTTTTTCTCTGTTGTTCTATCTCTCCCTGTGTTGTCATTCCCCTTGCTCTGGTGTCCTCTCTTTCTCTGTGGCGTCATATCTTTCTCTGTTGTGTTAAATCTCTTTGTGATGTCATATAATTCTTCCTCTGGTTTCATCTCTTTCTCTGTTGTTCCATCTCTCCCTGTGTTGTCATTCCCCTTTCTCTGGTGTCCTCTCTTTCCCTGTGGTGTCATCATTCTCTCACTGTGTCGTCATCCCTCTCTTTCTCTCACCGTGGAATCAGGTCTTATTGTTCCCAAGCTCTCGGTAACCAGTCGATGCGGGTGTAGGTAGGTAGGTGTGATGCCTTTCTGCGGGACACTGTGGGAAGGAAAGCAGACGTCCACTGACTTATCTTTGCTTGCTTCGTAATACTAAGAACCGACACAAAGGTACGAAAGACGCCCTCCGATCAGCAGCCTCTTCTTGTGTGTGTGTGTGTGTGCGTTAATATAAGTCTCATATACTAAAACCTTTCGGGGCTTACATATCCACATTAGTTAAGGCTTTCGTAGAGGTTGTGTTAATATTTCCATGTACAGTTTTATGAGCTTAGTGATAATTTGACAAGGCCTCTGCACCATGAACGGGGAAAACACTCATAAGAACCCGATTTACGTATCTACTTTGTGGCCTTGGGAAGTAGTTGTTTTTGGAGCCGAAAGCGTCTGAGAATACGAGACTAAGAACAAGGGGATACATTACAGAAGACAGTCTCCGATACAAGAAAAACACTCATGAGAACCCGACTAATCACCTTTTGACCTTGGAAATAGTAGTTACGAGAGCCGAAAGCGTCTGAGAATACGGGACTAAGAACAAAGGGACACATTACAGAAGTAGGTCGGCCTATAAAAAACAGCTCCCGTAAACTATAAATACCAGTGATATCTTCCTTTCTCTAGCGTCGAATATGGGATTAACGACAAAGGGATATATTTCAAAAGTTAGTGGGTCTATGGACCATTCAAGAGGAGAGTATCAGGACATCCTTCCTCCCGAAATTGACATCTCTTTTGGCCTCTCGTCTTAACTCTTTTTATGCGAGCAGTGATTTGCGGGCCTTTTTTTTCCTTGAGCTATTTCCTTTGCTGTAAAAAAAATGTAAGACAGCTCTCATAAGCTGTAAACACAAGCGATATCTTCCTTTCCCTCGCATCGGGTGTGAAGGAGCGTATAGCGTCTAAGCGTTCTCTATCCGAGGCACGTTGTTAGGTATGTGTGTGAGGCCTCAAGCTTGCCGCCACCAGCTGTTGTAATCCTCCTCATCACTGAATGGACGCAGCTGTTTAGGTTGTTAATAGTACTCCGACTTACTACCTTGATTCTTGTCTCTTAACTTCATATTTCTTTTCCTGAAGGACAGTTGTGTAGGTACGTGCCGCCACCAGCTGTTGTCATCCTCCTCATCAATGAATGGACGCAGCTGTTTAAGTTATCAACGTTATTATTATTATTATTATTATTATTATTATTATTATTATTATTATTATTATTATTATTATTTATTATTACACACACACACACACACACGCCAGACAGTACGCGGTGCAGGACATGTGGGCGGCGCCGGTGGGGACGGTCGCGCCTGGCAATACGAGGCGCCTCACCTTAACAGTCCGCCTTGCCCCGTCCCGCCGCAGCCAATGGCCCCTGACTGATGCTTCGCGGCCCGAGGGGAGCGTGCCGTCGCCTCATCAGGAATGCCCGGGTCAAAGGAGCGGCCTAAACGACGCCCTCCACGCCAGAATTCATTAATTTTTTTACATCACCCCGGCGGTAGTTACGTTAGCAAAGACCTTGTAGGAAAAGAATGCAGGGTGCTTTTATCCTTCGCTGATTAAACTCACGGCCGTTCAGATAGCACGAAGCCTTAACGAGGACAAAACAGGCCATCGGGAGACGCTAACGCCGGGCTAGCGGGAGGCGGCCGACAACAGGTGGCGCAGGAAGGTCTGGGATGGTTTAAAGCTGGGTCTATATTCTTAACATTTCGGCGTCCAAGCTCACATGTTTGACACGGTTTTTGTAGGAGTTTTGGGCATTTCCACGGGTACTTTAATGACCTTAGTGGTAGTTCGACCCTTTTGCTGTACCGTGAACGTGAAAAAACTCATGAAAACCCGATTAATCTCCTTTCCGGCCTTTGGAAATAGTTGGTGTGAGAGGCCGAAGCGTGTATAAATACCAATCAGTGTCCCAAGGCTGCCAGGTCGGTATTCTTAGACGCCACCGACTCACACGTCAACTATTTCTAAATGCCAAAAAGTAGTCAGTTGGTTTCTAATGCGTGTTGCTTTAGGTTCATGGTACATAAGAAGGATCAAACTACCACCACGGCCAAATAAGTACTCCTGGAAAGGCCCACAACTCCTACGAAAGCCTTGTCAGATGTGTGTGCTTGGGCGACGAAATGTTTAATAATATGGCTCTCAGTCCCTTCGTCAGCCACGAAGCCTTTCCTAAGATCGCCTTTTATCGGTGATGTGCTATGTTCTCAGTAAACGGATAAACAGTCTTAACCGAATCAGTGATATTAAGTACAGGGCAAGGGATGTTCAGGGCAGCCTAGTAGTGTGGTTAGTGTTCTCAGCTGCAATCACCTTTTTATTTCACAGTAAAGGAAATAGCTCTAGGGCAAAAAATAACTGAGAAAAAGTCCTCCAATCACTGCCTCTGTAAGAGAGAGTATAGACGAGTGGACAAAAGAGAGGTCAATTTAGGGTATAGAGGTGTCTCGATACTTTCCTCTTGAACACCCAGAATTCATTCAGTGCTAACTGTGCGAATGGGAACGCCTAATTAAACCTCTTGTACTCTACTCAGTCCTTCAAAAAAAAAAGGAATAAAGGCGACGTCACTGAAAACCTCTGGCAAGACGGCGTGCGCGGCGCCTCCAGTGTCCGCAGGTGTTACGTGTGTGCACTGTTTGGACGTGACTCTCAATGGCACCCGTTTATTTTACAATTGCTTATGATTCCAGGGTAGTGGTCCTTGTTTTAATTTAAACGATGCATGAATTATTTTTTTGTGTGTGTGTGAGTGTGTGTGTGTGTGTGTGTGTTTTCACCACCAACGCCTGATCACGAGTTGGACTCGCAATCGCCAGCAAGTACCCTCCAGATTAGAGCAACTGCAAGGGTCATTAGTCGATCTCTGGGTACTGCCAGGACATCACACACCACACACTCCATCCTTCTTGCTCAAGGGGGACAGTAACCACTCCTAGTCAACGGAAAAATCCCGGCCTGAACAGGGCTCGAGCCGCCGCCTGTCAGGCCGTCAAGCTTGGCAGCGCAGCGCTTTCAACATAGCGGGAGGTGCTTGATTCTCCGGGGATGTTGTGATCGGAGCAGGGTATGTGAGGGCACGCGCCGCCTCATTGTCTCCTGCCGTGGGTGGCGCTGAGGCCGCCTCGCTACGTTCAAAGGGACGCCACGAAGGACTTATGTATCCAAAGCTGTGTTAGGCTGAAGGGAGACTCGGGTTCCTGTATAACTATCGCGGTATTTACTGGTCAACGCCCACTACACGGAATAGTTAGTTTCGTGAGCCATTCCTTTCTCTGGTGTACACGGAATAGCTGATAAGTGTTTTAAGGTGGAGTTACTGTACTGTATATGTGTCGGAAATCATTGTACCTTAACTGGTTTGCTGATAGTTTGTGGTGGCTACAGGTTACTTGGTTGTGGTATCGATTTGACCTAGTGATGATGGTAACAATGATAGGACGTTAGGAATGACTTAATGTGTCCAAAGCTGTGTTAGGCTGAGGGGAGCCGCGTGTTCCTGTATAGCTATGGGGGTATTTACTGGTCAACGCCGACACGGAATAACAGCCGAGTAGTGTGGTTAGTGTTCACAGGTGGAGCCACGATACTTTATATGCGTGGGAACTGAGTGTACCGAAACTGATTAGCTGAAACAGTTTGTGACAGTTACGTTAGTTGTGGCTGTGGCACTGGTGGGACTAAGGTTGGCAGCGATCAAGTTGACTTACACTAATGAAAACACCGCTAAAAACAGATAAACACAGATTGAGACACATTCACTCGTATCAATCATCGTCTATCTATAAGTCATGCAATATTAAAATAGCTTTCTCTGCGAGTTAGACGTAAACCTCGAATTCATACAATGTCCTGAAAACCTCTTAGACTTTACTGAGCACTACAAACAGTGAAAAGCTCTTTAGACTTTAGTTATCGCCACAACAATAAAGCAAAAACAAACGAGGTGATTTGTGTGTCCTGGAAGTGCGGTGTGTGTGTGTATGTGTGTGTGTGTGTGTGTGTGTGTGTGTGTGTGTGTGTGTGTGTGTGTGTGTGTGTCAGGCTGCTGGGCACTCTTGTCCCTGGTGACCTGGCCGCAGCTGAGACCCTCGGCAGGAGAGGCACGACTCGGGGCTTGTGATTCGTGGCCGCAATTCATGTTGTTTGGGTGGCCGACCGTCGATACTGTCTCCCTCCTCCTCCTCCTCCTCAACCCAGCCCTCCGGTCCCACCCATGCACGAGGACATCTCCCCCATCTCCCAGAATTGTTATTTAATGGGTATTTTTGTTCTGTGTGTGTGTGTGTGTGTGTGTGTGTGTGTGTGTGTGTGTGTGTATTCCGGGCTTTGTGCAGGCGAGGGTCCTTGCTTGTCGTTCACCGCCGTTCTCACAGCCTTCCCTCCCCGCGGTCCACACTTCCGGGTCTTCGATTACTCCGCCTCGCTGCACTGCTTCAAGAGCCGCGTGCCGGACAGGCTCGCGCCCTCCTTAACGCTGAGGTCGGTATTTTCAGACGCTCCCGCCTCTCACATCAGCTATTTCCAAAGACCGGAAAGAACATTAATATCGTTCTGATTAGTGTTTTTTCACGTCCATGGTACAGAAGCTTTGTCACACTACCACCAAGGTCAAAGAACTACTCCTGGAAATACCCAAACCACCTATGAAAGCGTTGTCAGAGATGTGTTCTTGGGCCTTGAAAGGTTTAAAAATGTGGTCTTTCATGCTAGTGTTTACAGGGTAATAGAATTCACGTCCATCGCAGACTCAGAGGCTCTAGTGACGGGGATGAACGTGGAGGTGACGTGCGCTCTTGCCTTCAACACATTATTATTTTTACTTACATTTAACTTCACTGTTGTTTCATCCGTAGTAATGTAAGGCTAATATCGTAACAAATACATTAGTCTGCAGTATGTGTTTATTGTACTGTTTATATTTTTAAGAAGGAAAGCAGTATTCGTTAAACTAGTGGACACTCAAGGTAATAAGACACCACAGACCCAAATGTTCACGACACTGATCAAGCCAACCAATGAAAGCTGTATTGCACACTGCACTAACTTGTCACCCTGGTGTTTAGTCTGTCACCGAGGCAGTAATATTTAGGCTACAACGTTTACCAGATAAATTACGATATTCATTTACCTTGTACAGACCTGTAAACTTATCGAAATATAACATGTAACACGGCCTTTTTTCTTGCTCTTTTTTTTTCGATCCCTTGCTGTCTCCCTTGCCGTAAAAAAAAAATAAATAAATAAATCACCTTCAGAATCATCTCTCGGGCTACTGACCTCTGGAGAAAGGCCACAAAGAAGACTCGATCAATCATACCTCACGCCGACCATCTGCTCACAAGAGGCATTTCCAGCGGCTGATTTTAGGGAGCCCTTGAAAAATAATCACGTACTTTTTTTTTAGAACAAAGGAGACAGCTCAAGGGCACAAAAAAAGGAAACAATAATAAAAAAGCCCGCTACTCGCTGCTCCTAAAAAGAATCCAAAGAAGTGGCCGAAAGAGGGGTCAACTTCGGGAGGAGAGGTGTCCTGAGACCCTCCTCTTGAAAGAGTTCAAGTCGTAGGCAGGAGGAAATACAGATGAAGGAAGATTGTTCCAGAGTTTACCAGCGTGAGGGATGAAAGAGTGAAGATGCTGATTAACTCGTGCGTAAGGGATGTGGACAGTAAAGGGATGAGCATGAGTAGAGAGTGGTGTGCAGCGTGACCGTGGGAAGGGGGAGGCATGCAGTTAGCAAGTTCAGAAGAGCAGTCAGCGTGAAAATAACGATGGAAGATAGAAAGAGAAGCAACATGGCGGCGGAATTTAAGAGATAGAAGACTATCAGTAAGAGGAGGAGAGGTGATGAGACGAAGAGCCTTAGGCTGGATTCACACGAGCCACTTTTTAGTGGTCAGTGGCCGCCACAAAATAATGATCAAAACAGAACATAAGAACATAAGAACGTAAAGAGTCTGCAAGAGGCCGGTTGGCCTATACAAGGCAGCTCCTATACACTCAACATCTCTATGGGTGCATGCACACGGTCCACTTTTTTGTGGTCGCCACAAAACAGTGGCGAGTTGTGGCGGGCGGAGCCATTTTTCCGACCACGCCACTGTGGCCAGCGATAGATACCGTTGTTTCAAATGGCAGCGAGCACACGAGCCACTATCGGTGGCCCCCACCCTGCCACCCGCCGCTTTCCGTCTGTCTTGACACTGACCTTTTTGAATTTTAACTGTCACAATAATGTATAAGTATAACCTTCACGCATAACGTGTTCAGGACATGATGAATAAGCTCTTACATGCTTACAGAATTAAGGTTTCATTTCGTTTTACAGTTTTACATATTAATAGATTCTGGTGTGGATCAACTACTGAATGTGGTAGTTTTATTTACCCGGAAGTAGAAAGTGGAAATGTTATGTAACCACAAAGACTGCTGAATTAGGTAAAACAATTACATCTAATGTGACTTTATATTCTTCATGTTCAGCCTTACATTAAGATTACCGCAAGTCTCTCTTCTACTGGCACACACTTCCTCGTGTTGGTGTCCTGCCGTGTTATACGTGGACCAGTTACTGTCATAAGATGATCAAAGCTGTCCTGTGACTTCCTGAAGCAGTGAAAAAAATTATCAGGGTGCTCTTTTAGCTCTGTAAATGATGTGTGGAATGCAACACGCAGTAATCTTTTATTTCCTAACTATGAGGTGAACCCAGCACTTTCTTCTGCGCTTTTTGCCAAGAGAGCACAGACAGCTGCTACTTCTACGAGATCCATAACCCCACGTACTGACCTCATTGGTGGCCGCCACCGAGTGGCTCGTGTGCACACTGTTCAGGGTGCACTACTTACCATTTTTCGTGGGGACCATTTTTTTGGTGGCCACTTTTTGTGGCGGCCACTGACCATGTCTCGTGTGAACCCAGCCTAGATTTTGTCTTTTCTTACCTGTTTTCTGTTGTTTTTGTAGAGATGACACGATTGGCTTCAGTATACCTTCCTTTTACAACGTGTAATGAACGTGTTGTTACCTAGGTCATCTGGTTATTAAGAGTACTATCTTGCTGGCACCACCTGCGCCCTGGACCTCGGGATCTCCAGCACCGCCGTGAACGCCCCGGGGGAGCCGAGGCGCTCTGCATGCCGGGACCCCTGGGCCCTGAGCTCGCCAGGGAGACCTTGGGCCCCCTGACGCTCCCCAGCCCCGCTGAGGCGAGGGGGGTTGGAGCAAGACTTGACTCTTAAACCACCAGACGAGAATATTAAGTTAATCGAAACTACCGTGAAGGCGCCGATCACGGAGTTTGTCGGATCCGGGATGGCCGAACGAAGGGCCGAAGGAACGTGACAGATCATCCTAAGAATGACCTTGGGATGGTTTTCGGGGCAGCATCCGTTTGCCTCTTATCCTTATTGCTTCCCTTTTTGCTTATTTTGCATATTCCTCTCTCTCTCTCTCTCTCTCTCTCTCTCTCTCTCTCATTATTGTAGTAATAGTAGTAGTAGTAGTAACAGTAGTAGTAGTAGCAGTAGTAGTAGTAGTAGTAGTAGTAGTAGTAACAGTAGTAGTAGTAGTAGTAGTAGTAGTAGTAGTAGTAGTAGTAGTAGTAGTAGTAGTAGCAGTAGTAGTAGAAATAGTAGTTAGACCAAATCTGAGTATTGTTTCGTGTCTGCTAGGTCTTGCTTGGGAGGCGGTGGCTGAGTGGTTAGCGTGCGGGCGTTGTGAGACCGGGGACTTGAGTACTCGTTTCATTTCGTTTCACAATTTTGCATATTAATAGATTCTGGTGTGGATTAACTACTGAAATGCATGTGGTAGTTTTATTTACCCGGAAGTAGAAAGTGGAAATGTTATGTAACCGCAAAGACTGCTGAATTATGTCAATAAATTACGTACATCTAATGTGAGTTTATATTCTTCATGTTCAGCCTTACATTAAGATTGCCAAGTCTCTCTTCTACTGGCACACACTTCCTCGTGCTGATGTCCTGCCGTGTTATACGTGGACCAGTTACTGTCGTAAGATGATCAAAGCTGTCCTGTGACTTCCTGAAGTAAAAAAAATATCAGGGTGCTCTTTTAGCTCTGTTGATGAAGTATGGAATGCCACACGCAACGTAGTCTGTTTCTAACTGGGGTGAACCCAGAAATTAAATTTAGAGTTGACTTCAAAGGGACGTGTGTGTGTATGTATATTTTTTTTCATTTCCTCTCGGTAACATTACTATTACAGAGCAGCGTTAAGGAGGAATTAATGAGTAGCGGTGCGAGGGTGTCGTGCGGGGCTGATGATGATGATGATGTTGATGATATTAGGTTAAGAGTGTTGCGAGATGTGTTGGCGTTAATGGGATAAGATGACGCAGTGTTGTGTTTAGAACTTCTGATGTTGATGTTCTGAAGGTACGAGTGTTGCAGGATTATTGGTTCTAATTTAGTAAGGGTGTTGTGTTG
The DNA here is from genome assembly GCF_024679095.1 of Eriocheir sinensis. Classification (NCBI taxonomy): domain Eukaryota; kingdom Metazoa; phylum Arthropoda; class Malacostraca; order Decapoda; family Varunidae; genus Eriocheir; species Eriocheir sinensis. The sequence goes on from NW_026111662.1 coordinate 124,966, forward strand.
GGCTGATGATGATGATTGTGTTGATGGTGTGAGGATTAGTGTTGCAAGATGTGTTGGGATTAATGGGATAAGGTCGTTGCATTATTTTTTACAGTAAAGGAACCAAAAATTAATAAATAAAACATCCTTGCGAACTGATGATAAAGGCCAGAAGGGTAAGAGTGTTACGAGCTTATTAGTGTTGAGTGGTTCATGATGAGAGTGTTGCAGAGTGTAGGGTTGTGGGTAATGATCTGAGTGTTAGTGTTGCAAGATTGTTACGATTAATAATGAGGGGGAAGGGTGTTGCAGAATTGTGTTGAGAGCTGGTAATGGTAATGATCTAAAAGGTAGGAGTGTTGCGAGGCTCTTGGTGTTAGTAATGAGTTCGTGGTAAGAGTGTTGCAAGCTTGTACGGGATTGTTAGTGTGCGTTCCAGCGTGTTGTTGTTGCTATTGTGTTCCTGGAAAAGTGTTGCCAAATCTTGTGTTGTGGGTGCCCTAACCAATGCCATTTTTGTTGTTCATAAACAGATAGATAGATAAATATAGATAGGTAATGAGATAAATAGACAGGCAGATAGATAAGGAGATAGATAGAAGAGAAATAAATGAATGAGATATTATATATATATATATATATATATATATATATATATATATATAGAGAGAGAGAGAGAGAGAGAGAGAGAGAGAGAGAGAGAGAGAGAGAGAGAGAGAGAGAGAGAGAGAGAGAGAGAGAGAGAGAGAGAGAGAGAGAGAGAGAGATTTACATAGATTTACATAGAAAATCAGACCACACAGACCCCGTGGTCCAGACTAGGTGGTCTGTCTTTAAACCTAAGTGATTTTACATTAATCAGATGGCTCCAAAACGTTGCTTTTCTACTCTAGTTAATATTAAGTTCAAGGAAGTGACGGTCGAGCTTGTTTTTAAAGGAGTCAATCGTGTTACACTGGACCACTGATGGTGGAAGCTTATTCCATTCTCGCACTACAACGTTGGTGAAGAAAAGAGTTTTGTGCCATTGTTCCTCGTTCGCAAAGTGTCATCGATCATAAAGAATTTTGTTCTGTCTACATTCGTGAAACCATTAAGTATTTTAAAACATTCGATCAGTTTTCCTCGGAGGCGACGTTTCTCAAGAGAGAACATGTTAAGGGTGGAAAGCCTTTCTTCGTAGGATTTGTTGCGCAAGGAAGGGATCATTTTTGTTGCTCGACGCTGAACACCTTCTAGTTTAGCAATGTCATTTGCATGGTGGGGAGACCAAAACTGTACCGCATATTCCAAGTGGGGTCTGACTAAACTATTGTAGAGCGGAAGTATTACATCTTTATTTTTGAATAAAAAGCTTCTTTTAATGAAGCCCAACATTCTGTTCGCTCTATTTGCTGCATTAATGCATTGATGTGAGAATTTGAGGTTTGACGCGATTTTAATCCCCAGGTCCTAAACGCATTGAACACTTGTGAGTTTAACGCCGCGTATTTCGTAATCGAACTTCTTATTTTTTGTTCCAACTTGAAGGACCTGGCACTTGTCTACGTTAAAGGGCATCTCCCATTTATCCGACCAAGCTGAAATTTTGTGCAAATCCTCTTGGAGGCTTTGCCTGTCTTCGTCATTGAGAACCGAGTTACCAATCTTTGTGTCGTCTGCAAATTTACTAATGCGATTATTGAGTCCAACATCCAAGTCGTTGATGTAAATAATGAAGAGCACTGGGCCAAGAACCGAGCCCCGAGGGACGCCACTAGTGACCGGCGCCCACTCTGAGTTAATCCGTCGATTACTACTCTTTGTTGTCTGTTGCTCAACCAACTCGCGATCCAGTGGTTTACTTGACCGTCAATGCCTATTTGCTTTAATTTATAAAGTAATTTATGATGTGGGACTTTATCAAACGCTTTCTGGAAATCAAGATAGACTACGTCCACTGATTTGGTTACGTCATAAATTGAGAAGAGATCGTTATAAAAGGTCAGTAGGAGAGAGAGAGAGAGAGAGAGAGAGAGAGAGAGAGAGAGAGAGAGAGAGAGAGAGAGAGAGAGAGAGAGAGAGAGAGAGAGAGAGAGAGAGAGAGAGAGAGAGAGAGAATATATTTAAATAGTAAGATAGATAAACAAGTAGATAGAAAGATAGTAAATAGACAGATAGAATAATTAAGATAGCTGGATAGTGTGTGTGTGTGTGTGTGTGTGTGTGTGTGTGTGTGTGTGTGTGTGTGTGTGTGTGTGTGTGTGTGTGTGTGTGTGTGTGTGTGTGTGTGTGTGTGTGTGTGTGTGTTTACCTTCACAAAATATGAAAATGTCCGCGCAGGAGGCTCTCCTGAATATGCATGACGGAAAACACACATAAATTGCATACAGTTTTTTTTATTTTTTTTTACAGTGCAATAAAATCCGTATATTGAGTTCGCTTGAGACTGATAAAACGGGTCGCAGAATTGGATGTTTTTATTGACGTTGACGCCGTTTCGTTATATAATTAACTTTCAATTATCCAAAAAAGCAAGTGAGAATGATTTATCGGGCAATATATTCAGGTTTATATTTATCTTAGTATCCCTGCTGTTAGGTTTCCACTCCCTTTAGCTACGCGCCATTAACCCAGTAGCAGCGACGGGCTAAATTTGTGGCTTTACCGTGTAGCAGCGACGGGCCAAATTTGTGGCTTTACCGTGTAGCAGCGACGGGCCAAATTTGTGGCTTTACCGTGTAGCAGCGACGGGCCAAATTTGTGGATTTACCGTGTAGCAGCGACGGGCCAAATTTGTGGCTTTACCGTGTAGCAGCGACGGGCTAAATTTGTGGCTTTACCGTGTAGCAGCGACGGGCCAAATTTGTGGCTTTACCGTGTAGCAGCGACGGGCCAAATTTGTGGCTTTACCGTGTAGCAGCGAAGGGCCAAATTTGTGGCTTTACCGTGTAGCAGCGACGGGCCAAATTTGTGGCTTGACCGTGTAGCAGCGAAGGGCCAAATTTGTGGCTTTACCGTGTAGCAGCGACGGGCCAAATTTGTGGCTTTACCGTGTAGCAGCGACGGGCCAAATTTGTGGCTTTACCGTGTAGCAGCGACGGGCCAAATTTGTGGCTTTACCGTGTAGCAGCGAAGGGCCAAATTTGTGGCTTTACCGTGTAGCAGCGAAGGGCCAAATTTGTGCCATGATATAACCCCCAAAATAGATGATGCATAAACTGATCACAAATGCTTTGATATATATATATATATATATATATATATATATATATATATATATATATATATATATATATATATATATATATATATATATATATATATATATATATATATATATATATATATATATATATATATATATATATATATATATATATATATATATATATATATTTATTTATTTTTTTATTTATTTATTTTTTTTACAGCAAAGGAGTCAGCTCAAGGGCACAAAAAATCAAACATTAATAAATAAAAAGCCTGCTACTGCTGCTCCTAAAAGAATCCAAAGAGGTGGCTGAAAGATAACTCAGTTTCGGGAGGAGAGGTGTCCTGATACCATCCTCTTGAAAGATTTCAAGTCGTAGGCAGGAGGAAATACAGATGAAGGAAGATTGTTCCATAGTTTACCAGCGTGAGGGATGAAAGAGTGAAGATGCTGGTTAACTCTTGCATAAGGGGTTTGGACAGTATAGGGATGCGCATGAGAAAGTCGAGTGCAGCGGGGCCGCGGAAGGGGGGGAGGCATGCAGTTAGCAAGTTCAGAAGTGCAGTCAGCGTGGAAATATCGATAGAAGATAGAAAGAGAGGCAACATTGCGGCGGAATTTAAGAGGTAGAAGATTATCAGTATGAGGAGGAGAGCTGATGAGACGAAGAGCCTTTGCCTCCACTCTGTCCAGAAGAGCTGTGTGAGTGGAGCCCCCACATGAGATGCATACTCCATACGAGGGCGGACAAGGCCCTGTATATGGACAGCAACTGTGCAGGGGAGAAGAACTGGCGGAGACGGTACAGAACGCCCAGCCTCGAGGAAGCTGATTTAGTAAGAGATGAGATATGAAGTTTCCAGTTGAGATTTTGAGTTAAGGATAGACCGAGGATGTTTAGTGTTGAGGAAGGTGATAGCTGGGTGTTGTCAAAGAATAGGGGATAGTTGTTTGGAAGATTGTGTCGAGTGGATAGGTGGAGAAACTGTGTTTTTGAGGCGTTGAAGGACACCAGGTTCTTCTTGCCCCAATCGGAAATACTAGTAAGGTCTGAGGCTAAGCGTTCTGCAGCCTCCAGCCTTGAGTCGCTAAGTTCCTGAAGGGTGGGTCTTCTATTAAAAGAAGTTGAATAATGCAGAGTGTAATCATCGGCGTAGGAATGGATAGGACAGTTCGTTTTGGAAAGAAGATCATCAATGAACAACAGAAAAATAGTGGGAGAAAGGACAGAACCCTGTGGGACACCACTGTTAATAGATTTAGGGGAAGAACAGTGACCGTCTACCACGGCAGAAATAGAACGGTCAGAAAGGAAACTGGAGATAAAGGTACAGAGAGAAGGATAGATACCGTAGGAGGGTAGTTTAGAAAGCAAAGATTTGTGCCAGACCCTATCAAAAGCTTTTGATATGTCCAGCGCAATAGCAAAAGTTTCACCGAAACGGCTAAGAGAGGATGACCAAGAGTCAGTTAAGAAGGCTAGGAGATCACCAGTAGAACGCCCCTTGCGGAACCCATACTGGCGATCAGATAGCAGGTCAGAAGTGGAAAGGTGCTTTTGAATCTTACGGTTAAGGATTGATTCAAAAGCTTTAGATAGACAAGAAAGTAAAGCAATAGGACGGTAGTTTGAGGGATTGGAGCGGTCACCCTTCTTAGGTACAGGCTGTGTGAAGGCATACTTCCAGCAAGAAGGAAAGGTAGATGTTGACAGGCAGAGGCGAAAGAGTTTGACCAGGCAGGGTGACAGCACGGAGGCACAGTTTTTAAGGACAATAGGAGGCACTCCATCAGGTCCATAAGCCTTCTGAGGATTGAGGCCAGAGAGGGCATAGAAAACATCATTTTGAAGAATCTTTATAA